>NW_022264864.1:0-21905 GCF_002021735.2 Oncorhynchus kisutch
GGTAGTAGGGTGTGGATGTCTAGTGTCCCTTATGGCTCTAATATGATGGGTAGTAGGTGGTGGATGTCTAGGGTCCCTATGGCTCTAATATGATAATAATAGAAGGGTTGTGGATGTCATAGTGTCCCTTATGGCTCTAATATGATAATGGTAGTAGGGTGGTGGATTCTATGTCCCTTATGGCTCTAATATGATAGTGGTAGGGGTGTAGATTCTAGTGTCCCTTATGGCTCTAATCTGATAGTGGTAGTGGGGGGTGGCAATTCCTAGTGTCCCTTATGGCTCTAATCTGATAGTGGTAGTGGGGTGTAGATTCCTAGTGTCCCTTATGGCTCTAATCTGATAGTGGTAGTGGGGTGGTAGATTCCTATGGTCCCTTATGGCTCTTACCTGATCGTGGTAGTTTTGGTTGTGGATTCCTATGTCCATTATGGCTCTAATATGATAATGGTAGTAGGTGGTGGATGTCTAGTGTCCCTTATGGCTCTAATATGATAATGGTAGTAGGGTGGTGGATTCTAGTGTCCCTTATGGCTCTAATCTGATAGTGTAGTGGGGTGGTGGATTCCAAGTGTCCCTTATGGCTCTAATCTGATAGTGGTAGAGGGGGTGGTGGAGATTCCAGTGTCCCTTATGGCTCTAATCTGATAGTGGTAGTGGGGGTGGCAGATTCCTAGTGTCCCTTATGGCTCTAATCTGATAATGCTAGAAGGGTGTATGTCTAGTGTCCCTTATGGCTCTAATATGATAATGGTAGTAGGTGGTGGATGTCTAGTGTCCCTTATGGCTCTAATATGATAATGGTAGAAGGTGGTGGATGTATAGTGTCCCTTATGCTCTAATCTGATAATGGTAGTAGGGGCAGATTCCTAGTGTCCCTTATGGCTCTAATCTGATAGTGGTAGTGGGTTGGTAGATTCCAAGTGTCCCTTATGGCTCTAATCTGATAGTGGTAGTGGGGTGGTAGATTCCTGTGGTCTCTTATGGCTCTTACCTGATCGTGTAGTTTTTGTTGTGGATACCTAATGTCCATTATGGCTCTAATATGATAATGGTAGTAGGTTCGTGGATGTTTAGTGTCCCTTATGGCTCTAATATAATAATGGTAGTAGGGTGGTGGATGTCTAGTGTCCCTTATGGCTCTAATATGATAATGGTAGTAGGGTGGTGGATGTCTAGGGTCCCTTATGGCTCTAATATGATAATGGTAGAAGGGTGGTGGATGTATAGTGTCCCTTATGGCTCTAATATGATAATGGTAGTAGGGTGGCAGATTCCTATTGTCCCTTATGGCTCTAATCTCATAGTGGTAGTGGGGTGGTAGATTCCTAGTGTCCCTTATGGCTCTAATCTGATAGTGGTAGTGGGGGGTGGCAGATTCCTAGTGTCCCTTATGGCTCTAATCTGATAGTGGTAGTGGGGGTGGCAGATTCCTAGTGTCCCTTATGGCTCTAATCTGATAGTGGTAGTGGGTGTAGATTCCTAGTGTCCCTTATTGCTCTAATATGATAGTGGTAGTGGGATGGTAGATTCCTATGTCCCTTATGGCTCTTACCTGATCGTGGTAGTTTTTGTTGTGGTTCCTAATGTCCATTATGGCTCTAATATGATAATGGTAGTAGGGTGGTGGATTCTAGTGTCCCTTATGGCTCTAATATGATAATGGTAGTAGGGTGGTGATTCCAGTGTCCCTTATGGCTCTAATCTGATAGTGGTAGTGGGGTGGTAGATTCCAAGTGTCCCTTATGGCTCTAATCTGATAGTGGTAGAGGGGGGTGGCAGATTCCTAGTGTCCCTTATGGCTCTTCTGATAGTGGTAGTGGGGGTGGCAGATTCCTAGTGTCCCTTATGGCTCTAATATGATAATGGTAGGAAGGTGGTGGATGTCTAGTGTCCCTTATGGCTCTAATATGATATGGTAGTAGGGTGGTGGATGTCCTAGGGTCCCTTATGGCTCTAATATGATAATGGTAGAAGGTGGTGGATGTATATGGTCCCTTATGGCTCTAATATGATAATGGTCTAGGGTGGCAGATTCCTAGTGTCCCTTATGGCTCTAATCTCATAGTGGTTGGTTGTAGATTCCAGTGTCCCTATGGCTCTAATCTGATAGTGTAGTGGGTGGTAGATTCCTGTGTCCCTTATGCTCTAACCTGATAGTGGTAGTTGTTGTGGATACCTATGTCCCTTATGGCTCTAATATGATAATGGTAGTAGGTTCGTGGATGTTTAGTGTCCCTTATGGCTCTAATATAATAATGGTAGTAGGGTGGGTGGATGTCCTAGTGTCCCTTATGGCTCTAATATGATAATGGTAGTAGGGTGGGGTTCCTAGTGTCCCTTATGGCTCTAATATGATAATGGTAGAGGGTGGTGGATGTCTAGTGTCCCTTATGGCTCTAATATGATAATGGTAGTAGGGTGTGGATTCCTAGTGTCCCTTATGGCTCTAATCTGATAGTGGTAGTGGGTGGGAGTTCCAAGTGTCCCTTATGGCTCTAATCTGATAGTGGTAGTGGGGGGTGGCAGATTCCTAGTGTCCCTTATGGCTCTAATCTGATAGTGGTAGATGGGGTGGCAGATTCCTAGTGTCCCTTATGGCTCTAATCTGATAGTGGTAGTGGGGGGTGGTAGATTCCTAGTGTCCCTTATTGCTCTAATCTGATAGTGGTAGTGGGATGGTAGATTCCTATGGTCCCTTATGGCTCTTACCTTATCGTGGTAGTTTTGTTGTGGATTCCTAATGTCCATTATGGCTCTAATATGATAATGGTAGTAGGGTGGTGGATTCTAGTGTCCCTTATGGCTCTAATATGATAATGGTAGTAGGGTGGTGATGTCCTAGTGTCCCTTATGGCTCTAATCTCATAGTGGTAGTGGGTGTGGTAGATTCCAAGTCCCTTATGGCTCTAATCTGATAGTGGTAGTGGGGGTGTGCAGATTCCTAGTGTCCCTTATGGCTCTAATCTGATAGTGGTAGTGGGGTGGTAGATTCCTAGTGTCCCTTATGGCTCTAATCTGATAGTGGTAGTAGGGTGGTGGATGTCTAGGGTCCCTTATGGCTCTAATATGATATTGTATAAGGGTGGTGATGTATAGTGTCCCTTACGGCTCTAATATGATAATTGTAGTAGGGTGGCAGATTCCTAGTGTCCCTTATGGCTCTAATCTCATAGTGGTAGTGGGTTGGTAGATTCCAAGTGTCCCTTATGGCTCTAATCTGATAGTGGTAGTGGGTTGGTAGATTCCTGTGGTCTCTTATGGCTCTACCTGATCGTGGTAGTTTTGTTGTGGATACCTAATGTCCATTATGGCTCTAATATGATAATGGTAGTAGGTTGGTGGATGTTAGTGTCCCTTATGGCTCTAATATGATAATGGTAGTAGGGTGGTGGATGTCTAGTGTCCCTTATGGCTCTAATATGATAATGGTAGTAGGTGGTGAATGTCCTAGGGTCCCTTATGGCTCTAATATGATATGGTAGTAGGGTGGTGATTCCTAGTGTCCCTTATGGCTCTAATATGATAATGGTAGTAGGGTGGTAGATTCCTAGTGTCCCTTATGGCTCTAATCTGATAGTGGTAGTGGGGTGGTAGATTCCTAGTGTCCCTTATGGCTCTAATCTGATAGTGGTAGATGGGGTGGCAGATTCCTAGTGTCCCTTATGGCTCTAATCTGATAGTGGTAGTGGGGTGGTAGATTCCTAGTGTCCCTTATGGCTCTAATCTGATAGTGGTAGTGGGTGGTAGATTCCTATGGTCCCTTATGGCTCTTACCTGATCGTGATAGTTTTGTTGTGGATTCCTAATGTCCATTATGGCTCTAATATGATAATGGTAGTAGGGTGGTGGATGTCTAGTGTCCCTTATGGCTCTAATCTGATAGTGGTAGTGGGGTGGTTGATTTCTAGTGTCCCTTATGGCTCTAATCTGATGTGGTAGTGGGGTGGTGGATTCTAGTGTCCCTTATGGCTCTAATATGATAGTGGTAGTGGGGTGTGGAGATTCCTAGTGCCCCTTATTGCTCTAATCTGATAATGGTAGTGGGGGTGGCAGATTCCTTGTGTCCCTTATGGCTTTAATATGATAATGGTAGTAGGGTTGTGGATTCTAGTGTCCCTTATGGCTCTAATATGATAATGGTAGTAGGTGGTGGATTCTAGTGTCCCTTATGGCTCTAATATGATAATGGTAGTAGGGTTGTGGATGTCTAGTGTCCCTTATGGCTCTAATATGATAATGGTAGTAGGGTGGTGGATTCCTAGTGTCCCTTATGGCTCTAATCTGATAGTGGTAGTGGGGTGGTAGATTCCTAGTGTCCCTTATGGCTCTAATCTGATAGTGGTAGAGGGGTGGTAGATTCCTAGTGTCCCTTATGGCTCTAATCTGATAGTGGTAGTGGGGGTGGCAGATTCCTAGTGTCCCTTATGGCTCTAATATGATAATGGTAGTAGGGTGGTGGATGTCTATGTCCCTTATGGCTCTAATATGATATATGGTAGTAGGGTGGTGGATGTCTAGGGTCCCTTATGGCTCTAATATGATAATGGTAGTAGGGTGGTGATGTATAGTGTCCCTTATGGCTCTAATCTGATAATGGTAGTAGGGTGGCAGATTCCTAGTGTCCCTTATGGCTCTAATCTGATAGTGGTAGTGGGTGGTAGATTCCAAGTGTCCCTTATGGCTCTAATCTGATAGTGGTAGTGGGTGGTAGATTCCTGTGGTCTCTTATGGCTCTTACCTGATCGTGGTAGTTTTGTGTGGATTCCTAATGTCCATTATGGCTCTAATATGATAATGGTAGTAGGGTGTGGATGTTTAGTGTCCCTTATGGCTCTAATATAATAATGGTAGTAGGGTGGTGGATGTCTAGTGTCCCTTATGGCTCTAATATGATAATGGTAGTAGGGTGGTGGATGTCTAGGGTCCCTTATGGCTCTAATATGAATGTAGAAGGGTGGTGGATTATAGTGTCCCTTATGGCTCTAATATGATAATGGTAGTAGGGTGGCAGATTCCTAGTGTCCCTTATGGCTCTAATCTGATAGTGGTAGTGGGGTGGTAGATTCCTAGTGTCCCTTATGGCTCTAATCTGATAGTGGTAGTGGGGGGGGCAGATTCCTAGTGTCCCTTATGGCTCTAATCTGATAGTGGTAGATGGGTTGGCAGATTCCTAGTGTCCCTTATGGCTCTAATCTGATAGTGGTAGTGTGGTGGTATTCCTATGTCCCTTATGCTCTAATCTGATAGTGGTAGTGGGATGGTAGATTCCTATGTCCCTTATGGCTCTTACCTTTCGTGGTAGTTTTTGTTGTGGATTCCTAGTGTCCCTTATGGCTCTAATATGATAATGGTAGTAGGGTGGTGGATGTCTAGTGTCCCTTATGGCTCTAATATGATAGTGGTAGTAGGGTGGTAGATTCTAGTGTCCCTTATGGCTCTAATCTGATAGTGGTAGTGGGGTGGTAGATTCCAAGTGTCCCTTATGGCTCTAATCTGATAGTGGTAGTGGGTGTGGTAGATTCCTAGTGTCCCTTATGGCTCTAATCTGATAGTGGTAGTGGGGGGTGGAGATCCTAGTGTCCCTTATGGCTCTAATATGATAATGGTAGAAGGGTTGGTGGATGTCCTAGTGTCCCTTATGGCTCTAATATGATAATGGTAGTAGGGTGGTGGATGTCTAGGGTCCCTTATGGCTCTAATATGATAATGGTAGAAGGGTGGTGGATGTATGTGTCCCTTATGGCTCTAATATGATAATGGTAGTGGTGGCAGATTCCTAGTGTCCCTTATGGCTCTAATCTCATAGTGGTAGTGGGTTGGTAGATTCCAGTGTCCCTTATGGCTCTAATCTGATAGTGGTAGTGGGGGTGGTAGATTCCTAGTGTCCCTTATGGCTCTTACCTGATCGTGGTAGTTTTGTTGTGGATACCTAATGTCCATTATGGCTCTAATATGATAATGGTAGTAGGTTCGTGGATGTTTAGTGTCCCTTATGGCTCTAATATATAATGGTAGTAGGGTGGTGGATGTCTAGTGTCCCTTATGGCTCTAATATGATAATGGTAGTAGGGTGGTGGATGTCTAGGGTCCCTTATGGCTCTAATATGATAATGGTAGAAGGGTGGTGGATGTATAGTGTCCCTTATGGCTCTAATATGATAATGGTAGTAGGGTGGCAGATTCCTAGTGTCCCTTATGGCTCTAATCTGATAGTGGTAGTGGGTGTAGAATTCAAGTGTCCCTTATGGCTCTAATCTGATAGTGGTAGTGGGGGTGGCAGATTCCTAGTGTCCCTTATGGCTCTAATCTGATAGTGGTAGTGGGGTGGCGATTCCTAGTGTCCCTTATGGCTCTAATCTGATAGTGGTAGTGGGGTGGTAGATTCCTAGTGTCCCTTATTGCTCTAATCTGATAGTGGTAGTGGGATGGTGATTCCTATGGTCCCTTATGGCTCTTACCTTATCGTGGTAGTTTTGTTGTGGATCCTAATGTCCATTATGGCTCTAATATGATAATGGTAGTAGGGTGGTGGATTCTAGTGTCCCTTATGGCTCTAATATGATAATGGTAGTAGGGTGGTGGATGTCCTAGTGTCCCTTATGGCTCTAATCTGATAGTGGTAGTGGGGTGGTAGATTCCAAGTGTCCCTTATGGCTCTAATCTGATAGTGGTAGAGGGGGTGGCAGATTCCTAGTGTCCCTTATGGCTCTAATCTGATAGTGGTAGGGGGTGGTAGATTCCTAGTGTCCCTTATGGCTCTAATCTGATAGTGGTAGTAGGGTGGTGGATGTCTAGGTGTCCCTTATGGCTCTAATATGATAATGGTAGGGGGTGGTGATTATAGTGTCCCTTATGGCTCTAATATGATAATGGTAGTAGGGTGGCAGATTCCTAGTGTCCCTTATGGCTCTAATCTCATAGTGGTAGTGGGTTGGTAGATTCCAAGTGTCCCTTATGGCTCTAATCTGATAGTGGTAGTGGGGTGGTAGATTCCTGTGGTCTCTTATGGCTCTTACCTGATCGTGGTAGTTTTGTTGTGGATACCTATGTCCATTATGGCTCTAATATGATAATGGTAGTAGGTTGGTGGATGTTTAGTGTCCCTTATGGCTCTAATATATATGGTAGTAGGGTGGTGGATGTCTAGTGTCCCTTATGGCTCTAATATGATAATGGTAGTAGTGGTGGATGTCTAGGGTCCCTTATGGCTCTAATATGATAATGGTAGTAAGGGTGGTGGATGTATAGTGTCCCTTATGGCTCTAATATGATAATGGTAGTAGGGTGGAAGATTCCTAGTGTCCCTTATGGCTCTAATCTGATAGTGGTAGTGGGGTGGTGAGATTCCAAGTGTCCCTTATGGCTCTAATCTGATAGTGGTAGAGGGGGTGGCAGATTCCTAGTGTCCCTTATGGCTCTAATCTGATAGTGGTAGTGGGGTAGTAGATTCCTAGTGTCCCTTATGGCTCTAATCTGATAGTGGTAGTGGGGTGGTAGATTCCTATGGTCCCTTATGGCTCTTACCTGATCGTGGTAGTTTTGTTGTGGATTCCTAATGTCCATTATGGCTCTAATATGATAATGGTAGTAGGGTGGTGGATGTCTAGTGTCCCTTATGGCTCTAATATGATAATGGTAGTAGGGTGGTGGATGTCTAGTGTCCCTTATGGCTCTAATCTGATAGTGGTAGTGGGGTGGTAGATTCCTAGTGTCCCTTATGGCTCTAATCTGATAGTGGTAGAGGGGGGGTGGAGATTCCTAGTGTCCCTTATGGCTCTAATCTGATAGTGGTAGTGGGGGGTGGCAGATTCCTAGTGTCCCTTATGGCTCTAATGCAATGGTAGTAGGGTGGTGGATGTCTAGTGTCCCTTATGGCTCTAATATGATAATGGTAGTAGGGTGGTGGATGTCTAGTGTCCCTTATGGCTCTAATATGATAATGGTAGAAGGGTGGTGGATGTCTAGTGTCCCTTATGGCTCTAATATGATAATGGTAGTGGGGGTGGCAGATTCCTTGTGTCCCTTATGGCTTTAATATGATAATGGTAGTGGGTTGGTAGATTCCAGTGTCCCTTATGGCTCTAATCTGAGTGGTAGTGGGGTGGTAGATTCCTGTGGTCCCTTATGGCTCTTAATCTGATCGTGGTAGTTTTTGTTGTGGATACCTAATGTCCCTTATGGCTCTAATTGATAATGGTAGTAGGTTCGTGGATTTTAGTGTCCCTTATGGCTCTAATATGATAATGGTAGTAGGGGTGGTGGATGTCTAGTGTCCCTTATGGCTCTAATATGATAATGGTAGTAGGGTGGTGGATGTCTAGGGTCCCTTATGGCTCTAATATGATAATGGTAGAAGGGTGGTGATGTATAGTGTCCCTTATGGCTCTAATATGATAATGGTAGTAGGGTGGCAGATTCCTAGTGTCCCTTATGGCTCTAATCTGATAGTGGTAGTGGGGGTGGTAGATTCCAGTGTCCCTTATGGCTCTAATCTGATAGTGGTAGTGGGGGGTGGCAGATTCCTAGTGTCCCTTATGGCTCTAATCTGATAGTGGTAGTGGGGTGGGATTCCTAGTGTCCCTTATGGCTCTAATCTGATAGTGGTAGTGGGGTGGTAGATTCCTAGTGTCCCTTATGGCTCTAATCTGATAGTGGTAGTGGGGTGGTAGATTCCTATGGTCCCTTATGGCTCTACCTGATCGTGGTAGTTTTGTTGTGGATTCCTAATGTCCATTATGGCTCTAATATGATAATGGTAGTAGGTGGTGGATGTTAGTGTCCCTTATGGCTCTAATATGATAATGGTAGTAGGGTGGTGGATGTCTAGTCCCTTATGGCTCTAATCTGATAGTGGTAGTAGGGTGGGATTCCAAGTGTCCCTTATGGCTCTAATCTGATAGTGGTAGAGGGTGGTGGAGATTCCTAGTGTCCCTTATGGCTCTAATCTGATAGTGGTAGTGGGTTGGTAGATTCCTAGTGTCCCTTATGGCTCTAATCTGATAGTGGTAGTAGGGTGGTGGATTCTAGGGTCCCTTATGGCTCTAATATGATAATGGTAGAAGGGGTGGATGTATAGTGTCCCTTATGGCTCTAATATGATAATGGTAGTAGGGTGGCAGATTCCTAGTGTCCCTTATGGCTCTAATCTGATAGTGGTAGTGGGTTGGTAGATTCCAAGTGTCCCTTATTCTAATCTGATAGTGGTAGTGGGTGGTAGATTCCTGTGTTCCTTATGGCTCTACCTGATCGTGGTAGTTTTGTTGTGGATTCCTAATGTCCATTATGGCTCTAATATGATAATGGTAGTAGGTTGGTGGATGTTTAGTGTCCCTTATGGCTCTAATATGATAATGGTAGTAGGGTGGTGGATGTCTAGTGTCCCTTATGGCTCTAATATGATAATGGTAGTAGGGTGGTGGATGTCTAGTGTCCCTTATGGCTCTAATATGATAATGGTAGAAGGGTGGTGATGTATAGTGTCCCTTATGGCTCTAATATGATAGTGGTAGTAGGGTGGCAGATTCCTAGTGTCCCTTATGGCTCTAATCTGATAGTGGTAGTGGGGTGGTAGATTCCAAGTGTCCCTTATGGCTCTAATCTGATAGTGGTAGTGGGGTGGTAGATTCCTGTGTCCTTATGGCTCTAATCTGATAGTGGTAGTGGGGTGGTGGATTCCTAGTGTCCTTATGGCTCTAATATGATAATGGTAGTAGGGTTGTGGATGTCTAGTGTCCCTTATGGCTCTAATATGATAATGGTAGTAGGGTGGTGGATGTCTAGGGTCCCTTATGGCTCTAATATGATAATGGTAGAAGGGTGGTGGATGTATAGTGTCCCTTATGGCTCTAATATGATAATGGTAGTAGGGTGGCAGATTCCTAGTGTCCCTTATGGCTCTAATCTCATAGTGGTAGTGGGTTGGTAGATTCCAAGTGTCCCTTATGGCTCTAATCTGATAGTGGTAGTGGGGTGGTAGATTCCTAGGGTCCCTTATGGCTCTTACCTGATCGTGGTAGTTTTGTTGTGGATTCCTAATGTCCATTATGGCTCTAATATGATAATGGTAGTAGGGTGGTGATTCTAGTGTCCCTTATGGCTCTAATATGATAGGGTAGTAGGTGTGGATGTCTATGTCCCTTATGGCTCTAACTGATAGTGGTAGTGGGGTGTGATTCTAGTGTCCCTTATGGCTCTAATCTGATAGTGGTAGTGGGGTGGTAGATTCTTATTGTCCCTTATGGCTCCAATATGATAATGGTAGTAGGGTGGTGGATGTCTAGTGTCCCTTATGGCTCTAATATAATAATGGTAGTAGGGTGGTGGATGTCTAGTGTCCCTTATGGCTCTAATATGATAATTGTAGTAGGGTGGCAGATTCCTAGTGTCCCTTATGGCTCTAATCTGATAGTGGTAGTGGGTGGTAGATTCCAAGTGTCCCTTATGGCTCTAATCTGATAGTGGTAGTGGGGGTGGTAGATTCCTAGTGTCCCTTATGGCTCTTATCTGATAGTGGTAGTGGGGTGTGTGGATTCCTAATGTCCCTTATGGCTCTAATTGATAATGGTAGTAGGTGTGGATTTTAGTGTCCCTTATGGCTCTAATATGATAATGGTAGTAGGGTGGTGGATGTCTAGTGTCCCTTATGGCTCTAATATGATAATGGTAGTAGGGTGGTGGATGTCTAGGTCCCTTATGGCTCTAATATGATAATGGTAGAAGGGTGGTGGATGTATAGTGTCCCTTATGGCTCTAATATGATAATGGTAGTAGGGTGTAGATTCCTAGTGTCCCTTATGGCTCTAATCTGATAGTGGTAGTGGGGGGGGTAGATTCCTAGTGTCCTTATGGCTCTAATCTGATAGTGGTAGTGGGTGGTAGATTCCTATGGTCCCTTATGGCTCTTACCTGATCGTGGTAGTTTGTTGTGGATATCCTAATGTCATTATGGCTCTAATATGATAATGGTAGTAGGGTGGTGGATTTCTAGTGTCCCTTATGGCTCTAATATGATAGTAGTAGGGTGGTGGATGTCTAGTGTCCCTTATGGCTCTAATATGATAGTGGTAGTGGGGTGGTAGATTCCTAGTGTCCCTTATGGCTCTAATATGATAGTGGTAGAGGGGTGGCAGATTCCTTGTGTCCCTTATGGCTTTAATATGATAGTGGTAGTGGGGTGGTAGATTCCTAGTGTCCCTTATGGCTCTAATCTGATAGTGGTAGTGGGTGTGGAGATTCCTAGTGTCCCTTATGGCTCTAATGATAATGGTAGAAGGGTGGTGGATGTCTAGTGTCCCTTATGGCTCTAATATGATAATGGTAGTAGGGTGGGGATGTCTAGGTCCCTTATGGCTCTAATATGATAATGGTAGAAGGGGGGTGGATGTATAGTGTCCCTTATGGCTCTAATATGATATTGTAGTAGGGTGGCAGATTCCTAGTGTCCCTTATGGCTCTAATCTGATAGTGGTAGTGGGTGGTAGATTCCAAGTGTCCCTTATGGCTCTAATCTGATAGTGGTAGTGGGGTGGTAGATTCCTGTGTCCCTTATGGCTCTTACCTGATAGTGTAGTTTTGGTGTGTGGATTCCTAGTGTCCCTTATGGCTCTAATATGATAATGGTAGTAGGGTGTGGATGTCTAGTGTCCCTTATGGCTCTAATATGATATGGTAGTAGGGTGGTGATGTCTAGTGTCCCTTATGGCTCTAATCTGATAGTGGTAGTGGGGTGGTAGATTCCAAGTGTCCCTTATGGCTCTAATCTGATAGTGGTAGAGGGGGGTGGAGATTCCTAGTGTCCCTTATGGCTCTAATCTGATAGTGGTAGTGGTGTGGTAGATTCCTAGTGTCCCTTATGGCTCTAATCTGATAGTGGTAGTAGGGTGGTGGATGTCTAGGGTCCCTTATGGCTCTAATATGATAATGGTAGAAGGTGGTGGATGTATAGTGTCCCTTATGGCTCTAATATGATAATGGTAGTAGGGTGGCAGATTCCTAGTGTCCCTTATGGCTCTAATCTCATAGTGGTAGTGGGTTGGTAGATTCCAAGTGTCCCTTATGGCTCTAATCTGATAGTGGTAGTGGGGTGGTAGATTCCTATGGTCCCTTATGGCTCTTACCTGATCGTGGTAGTTTTGTTGTGGATACCTAATGTCCATTATGGCTCTAATATGATAATGGTAGTAGTTGGTGGATGTTAGTGTCCCTTATGGCTCTAATATAATAATGGTAGTAGGGTGGTGGATGTCTAGTGTCCCTTATGGCTCTAATATGATAATGGTAGTAGGGTGGTGATGTCTAGTGTCCCTTATGGCTCTAATATGATAATGGTAGTAGGGTGGTGGATGTATAGTGTCCCTTATGGCTCTAATATGATATGGTAGTAGGGTGGAGATTCCTAGTGTCCCTTATGGCTCTAATCTGATAGTGGTAGTGGGGTGGTAGATTCCAGTGTCCCTTATGGCTCTAATCTGATAGTGTAGTGGGGGTGGCAGATTCCTAGGTCCCTTATGGCTCTAATCTGATAGTGGTAGTGGGGTGGTAGATTCCTAGGTGTCCCTTATGGCTCTAATCTGATAGTGGTAGGGTGGGTGGAGATTCCTAGTGTCCCTTATGGCTCTAATCTGATAGTGGTAGTGGGTTGTGGATTCCTAGTGTCCCTTATGGCTCTACCTGATAGTGGTAGTTTTGTTGTGGATTCCTAGTGTCCCTTATGGCTCTAATATGATAATGGTAGGGGGGTGGTGGATGTCTAGTGTCCCTTATGGCTCTAATATGATAATGGTAGTAGGGTGGTGGATGTCTAGTGTCCCTTATGGCTCTAATCTGATAGTGGTAGTGGGTGGTAGATTCCAAGTGTCCCTTATGGCTCTAATCTGATAGTGGTAGAGGGGGGTGGCAGATTCCTAGTGTCCTTATGGCTCTAATCTGATAGTGGTAGGGGTGGTAGATTCCTATGGTCCCTTATGGCTCTAATCTGATCGTGGTAGTTTTGTTGTGGATTCTAATGTCCCTTATGGCTCTAATATGATAATGGTAGTAGGGTGGTGGATGTCTAGTGTCCCTTATGGCTCTAATATGATAATGGTAGTAGGGTGGTGGATGTCTAGGTCCCTTATGGCTCTAATATGATAATGGTAGAAGGGTGGTGGATGTATAGTGTCCCTTATGGCTCTAATATGATAATGGTAGTAGGGTGGCAGATTCCTAGTGTCCCTTATGGCTCTAATCTGATAGTGGTAGTGGGGTGGTAGATTCCTAGTGTCCCTTATGGCTCTAATCTGATAGTGGTAGTGGGGTGGTAGATTCCTATGGTCCCTTATGGCTCTTACCTGATCGTGGTAGTTTTGTTGTGGATTCCTAATGTCCCTTATGGCTCTAATATGATAATGGTAGTAGGGTGGTTGATTTCTAGTGTCCCTTATGGCTCTAATATGATAATGGTAGTAGGGTGTGGATGTCTAGTGTCCCTTATGGCTCTAATCTCATAGTGGTAGTGGGTGGTAGATTCCAAGTCCCTTATGGCTCTAATCTGATAGTGGTAGAGGGGGGTGGCAGATTCCTAGTGTCCCTTATGGCTCTAATCTGATAGTGGTAGTGGGGTGGTAGATTCCAAGTGTCCCTTATGGCTCTAATCTGATAGTGGTAGTGGGGGTGGCAGATTCCTAGTGTCCCTTATGGCTCTAATATGATAATGGTAGAAGGGTGGTGGATGTCTAGTGTCCCTTATGGCTCTAATATGATAATGGTAGTAGGGTGGTGGATGTCTAGGGTCCCTTATGGCTCTAATATGATAATGGTAGAAGGGTGGTGGATGTATAGTGTCCCTTACGGCTCTAATATGATAATGGTACTAGGGTGGCAGATTCCTAGTGTCCCTTATGGCTCTAATCTCATAGTGGTAGTGGTTGGGTAGATTCCAAGTGTCCCTTATGGCTCTAATCTGATAGTGGTAGTGGGGTGGTAGATTCCTGTGGTCTCTTATGGCTCTTACCTGATCGTGGTAGTTTTGTTGTGGATACCTAATGTCCATTATGGCTCTAATATGATAATGGTAGTAGGTTCGTGGATGTTTAGTGTCCCTTATGGCTCTAATATAATAATGGTAGTAGGGTGGGGATGTCTAGTGTCCCTTATGGCTCTAATATGATAATGGTAGTAGGGTGTGGATGTCTAGGGTCCCTTATGGCTCTAATATGATAATGGTAGAAGGGTGGTGGATGTATAGTGTCCCTTATGGCTCTAATATGATAATGGTAGTAGGGTGGCAGATTCCTAGTGTCCCTTATGGCTCTAATCTCATAGTGGTAGTGGGGTGGTAGATTCCAAGTGTCCCTTATGGCTCTAATCTGATAGTGGTAGTGGGGGGTGGCAGATTCCTAGTGTCCCTTATGGCTCTAATCTGATAGTGGTAGATGGGGGTGGCAGATTCCTAGTGTCCCTTATGGCTCTAATCTGATAGTGGTAGTGGGGTGGTAGATTCCTAGTGTCCCTTATTGCTCTAATCTGATAGTGGTAGTGGGGTGGTAGATTCCTAGGTCCCTTATGGCTCTTACCTGATCGTGGTAGTTTTGTTGTGGATTCCTAATGTCCATTATGGCTCTAATATGATAATGGTAGTAGGGTGGTGGATGTCTAGTGTCCCTTATGGCTCTAATATGATAATGGTAGTAGGGTGGTGGATGTCTAGTGTCCCTTATGGCTCTAATCTCATAGTGGTAGTGGGGTGGTAGATTCCAAGTGTCCCTTATGGCTCTAATCTGATAGTGGTAGAGGGGGTGGCAGATTCCTAGTGTCCCTTATGGCTCTAATCTGATAGTGGTAGTGGGGGGTAGATTCCTAGTGTCCCTTATGGCTCTAATCTGATAGTGGTAGTGGGGGTGGCAGATTCCTAGTGTCCCTTATGGCTCTAATATGATAATGGTAGAAGGGTGGTGGATGTCTAGTGTCCCTTATGGCTCTAATATGATAATGGTAGTAGGGTGGTGGATGTCCTAGGTCCCTTATGGCTCTAAATATGATAATGGTAGAAGGGTGGTGATGTATAGTGTCCCTTATGGCTCTAATATGATAATGGTACTAGGTGGCAGATTCCTAGTGTCCTTATGGCTCTAATCTGATAGTGGTAGTGGGGTTGTAGATTCCAAGTGTCCCTTATGGCTCTAATCTGATAGTGGTAGAGGGGGGTGGATTTCCTAGTGTCCCTTATGGCTCTAATCTGATAGTGGTAGTGGGGTGGTAGATTCTAGTGTCCCTTATGGCTCTAATCTGATAGTGGTAGTGGGGGGTGGATTTCCTATGTCCCTTATGGCTCTAATATGATAATGGTAGAAGGGTGGTGGATGTCTAGTGTCCCTTATGGCTCTAATATGATAATGGTAGTAGGGTGGTAGATCCTAGTGTCCCTTATGGCTCTAATCTGATAAGTGGTAGTAGGGTGGTGGATGTCTAGGGTCCCTTATGGCTCTAATATGATAATGGTAGAAGGGTGGTGATGTATAGTGTCCCTTATGGCTCTAATATGATAATGGTAGTAGGGTGGCAGATTCCTAGTGTCCCTTATGGCTCTAATCTGATAGTGGTAGTGGGTGGTAGATTCCAGTGTCCCTTATGGCTCTAATCTGATAGTGGTAGTGGGGTGGTAGATTCCTGTGGTCCCTTATGGCTCTTACCTGATCGTGGTAGTTTGTTTTGGATACCTAATGTCCATTATGGCTCTAATATGATAATGGTAGTAGGGTGGTGGATTGTTAGTGTCCCTTATGGCTCTAATATGATAATGGTAGTAGGGTGGTGGATGTCTAGTGTCCCTTATGGCTCTAATATGATAATGGTAGTAGGGTGGTGGATGTCTAGGGTCCCTTATGGCTCTAATATGATAATGGTAGAAGGTGGTGGATGTAAGTGTCCCTTATGGCTCTAATATGATAGTGGTAGTAGGGTGGTAGATTCCTAGTGTCCCTTATGGCTCTAATCTGATAGTGGTAGTGGGTGGTGGATGTCTAGTGTCCCTTATGGCTCTAATCTGATAGTGGTAGTGGGTGGTGATGTCTAGTGTCCCTTATGGCTCTAATATGATAGTGGTAGTGGGTGGTGGATTCCAATGTCCCTTATGGCTCTAATCTGATAGTGGTAGTGGGTGGTAGATTCCTAGTGTCCCTTATGGCTCTAATCTGATAGTGGTAGTGGGGTGGTAGATTCCTATGGTCCCTTATGGCTCTTACCTGATAGTGGTAGTTTTGTTGTGGATTCCTAATGTCCTTATGGCTCTAATATGATAATGGTAGTAGGGTGGTGGATGTCCTAGTGTCCCTTATGGCTCTAATATGATAATGGTAGTAGGTGGTGGATGTCTAGGTCCCTTATGGCTCTAATATGATAATGGTAGAAGGGGTGGTGGATGTCTAGTGTCCCTTATGGCTCTAATATGATAATGGTAGTAGGGCAGATTCCTCCTAGTGTCCCTTATGGCTCTAATCTGATAGTGGTAGTGGGGGTGTAGATTCCTAGTGTCCCTTATGGCTCTAATCTGATAGTGGTAGTGGGGTGGTAGATTCCTATGGTCCCTTATGGCTCTTACCTTATCGTGGTAGTTTGTTGTGGATTCCTAATGTCCATTATGGCTCTAATATGATAATGGTAGTAGGGTGGTGGATGTCTAGTGTCCCTTATGGCTCTAATATGATAATGGTAGTAGGGTGGTGGATGTCTAGTGTCCCTTATGGCTCTAATCTCATAGTGGTAGTGGGTGGTAGATTCCAAGTGTCCCTTATGGCTCTAATCTGATAGTGTAGAAGGGGGGTGGCAGATTCCTGTCCCTTATGGCTCTAATCTGATAGTGGTAGTGGGGTGGTAGATTCCAAGTGTCCCTTATGGCTCTAATCTGATAGTGGTAGTGGGGGGTGGCAGATTCCTAGTGTCCCTTATGGCTCTAATATGATAATGCTAGAAGGGTGGTGGATGTCTAGTGTCCCTTATGGCTCTAATATGATAATGGTAGTAGGGTGGTGGATGTCTAGGGTCCCTTATGGCTCTAATATGATAATGGTAGAAGGGTGGTGGATGTATAGTGTCCCTTACGGCTCTAATATGATAATGGTAGTAGGGTGGCAGATTCCTAGTGTCCCTTATGGCTCTAATCTGATAGTGGTAGTGGGTTGGTAGATTCCAATGTCCCTTATGGCTCTAATCTGATAGTGGTAGTGGGGTGGTAGATTCCTGTGGTCTCTTATGGCTCTTACCTGATCGTGGTAGTTTTGTTGTGGATACCTAATGTCCATTATGGCTCTAATATGATAATGGTAGTAGGTTCGTGGATGTTTAGTGTCCCTTATGGCTCTAATATAATAATGGTAGTAGGGTGGTGGATGTCTAGTGTCCCTTATGGCTCTAATATGATAATGGTAGTAGGGTGGTGGATGTCTAGGGTCCCTTATGGCTCTAATATGATAATGGTAGTAGGGTGGTGGATGTATAGTGTCCCTTATGGCTCTAATATGATAATGGTAGTAGGGTGGCAGATTCCTAGTGTCCCTTATGGCTCTAATCTCATAGTGGTAGTGGGGTGGTAAATTCCAAGTGTCCCTTATGGCTATAATACGATAGTGGTAGTGGGTTGGTAGAATCCTAGTGTCCCTTATGGCTCTAATCTGATAGTGGAAGTGGGGGTGGTGATTCCTAGTGTCCCTTATGGCTCTAATCTGATAGTGGTAGTGGGTGGTAGATTCCTAGTGTCCCTTATGGCTCTAATCTGATAGTGGTAGTGGGGTGGTAGATTCCTATGGTCCCTTATGGCTCTTACCTGATCGTGGTAGTTTTGTTGTGGATCCTAATGTCCATTATGGCTCTAATATGATAATGGTAGTAGGTGGTGGATGTTTAGTGTCCCTTATGGCTCTAATATGATAATGGTAGTAGGTGGTGGATGTCTAGTGTCCCTTATGGCTCTAATATGATAATGGTAGAGGGTGGTGGATTCTAGTGTCCCTTATGGCTCTAATATGATATGGTAGTAGGGTGGAGATTCCTAGTGTCCCTTATGGCTCTAATCTGATAGTGGTAGTGGGTGGTAGATTCCAGTGTCCCTTATGGCTCTAATCGATAGTGGTAGTGGGGTGGTGATTCCTAGTGTCCCTTATGGCTCTAATATGATAATGGTTAGGGTGTGGATGTCTAGTGTCCCTTATGGCTCTAATATGATAATGGTAGAAGGGTGGTGGATGTCTAGTGTCCCTTATGGCTCTAATCTGATAATGGTAGTGGGGTGGTAGATTCCTAGTGTCCGTTATGGCTCTAATCTGATAGTGGTAGTAGGGTGGTGGATGTCTAGGGTCCCTTATGGCTCTAATATGATAATGGTAGAAGGGTGGTGATGTCTAGTGTCCCTTATGGCTCTAATATGATAATGGTAGTAGGGTGGCAGATTCCTAGTGTCCCTTATGGCTCTAATCTCATAGTGGTAGTGGGTGGTAGATTCCAAGTGTCCCTTATGGCTCTAATCTGATAGTGGTAGTAGGGGTGGGTGAGATTCCTATGTCCCTTATGGCTCTAATCTGATAGGTAGTTTGTTGTGGATTCCTAATGTCCCTTATGGCTCTAATATGATAATGGTAGTAGGGTGGTGATGTCCTAGTGTCCCTATGGCTCTAATATGATAATGGTAGTAGGGTGGTGGATGTTCTAGTGTCCCTTATGGCTCTAATCTGATAGTGGTAGTGGGGGGTGTAGATTCCTAGTGTCCCTTATGGCTCTAATCTGATAGTGGTAGTGGGTGGTAGATTCCTAGTGTCCCTTATGGCTCTAATCTGATAGTGGTAGTGGGGGGGTGGAATCCTAGTGTCCCTTATGGCTCTAATATGATAATGGTAGAAGGTGGTGGATGTCCTAGTGTCCCTTATGGCTCTAATATGATAATGGTAGTAGGGTGGTGGATGTCTAGGGTCCCTTATGGCTCTAATATGATAATGGTAGAGGGTGGTGGATGTCTAGTGTCCCTTATGGCTCTAATATGATAATGGTAGTAGGGTGGCAGATTCCTAGTGTCCCTTATGGCTCTAATCTGATAGTGGTAGTGGGGTGGTAGATTCCAAGTGTCCCTTATGGCTCTAATCTGATATGGTAGAGGGGGTGGCAGATTCCTAGTGTCCCTTATGGCTCTAATCTGATAGTGGTAGTGGGTGGTAGATTTCCAAGTGTCCCTTATGGCTCTAATCTGATAGTGGTAGTGGGGGTGGCAGATTCCTAGTGTCCCTTATGGCTCTAATATGATAATGGTAGTAGGGTGTGGATGTCTAGTGTCCCTTATGGCTCTAATATGATAATGGTAGGGGGTGGTGGATTCCTAGTGTCCCTTATGGCTCTAATCTGATAGTGGTAGTAGGGTGGATGTCTAGTGTCCCTTATGGCTCTAATATGATAATGGTAGAAGGGTGGTGGATGTCTAGTGTCCCTTATGGCTCTAATATGATAATGGTAGTAGGGTGCAGATTCCTAGTCCCTTATGGCTCTAATCTCATAGTGGTAGTGGGTTGGTAGATTCCAGTGTCCCTTATGGCTCTAATCTGATAGTGGTAGTGGGGTGGTAGATTCCTGTGGTCTCTTATGGCTCTTACCTGATCGTGGTAGTTTTGTTGTGGATACCTAATGTCCATTATGGCTCTAATATGATAATGGTAGTAGGTTGGTGGATGTTTAGTGTCCCTTATGGCTCTAATATGATAATGGTAGTAGGGGGTGGATTTCTAGTGTCCCTTATGGCTCTAATCTGATAATGGTAGTAGGGTGGTGGATGTCTAGTGGTCCCTTATGGCTCTAATATGATAATGGTAGAAGGGTGGTGGATGTATAGTGTCCCTTATGGCTCTAATATGATATGGTAGTAGGGTGGTAGATTCCTAGTGTCCCTTATGGCTCTAATCTCATAGTGGTAGTGGGGTGTAGATTCCAAGTGTCCCTTATGGCTCTAATCTGATAGTGGTAGAAGTGGGGTGGCAGATTCCTAGTGTCCCTATGGCTCTAATCTGATAGTGGTAGTGGGGGTGGTAGATTCCTAGTGTCCCTTATGGCTCTAATCTGATAGTGGTAGGGTGGTAGATTCCTATGGTCCCTTATGGCTCTTACTGATCGTGGTAGTGGGGTTGTGGATTCCTAGTGTCCTTATGGCTCTAATATGATAATGGTAGTAGGGTGGTGGATGTCTAGTGTCCCTTATGGCTCTAATATGATAATGGTAGTAGGGTGGTGGATGTCTAGTGTCCCTTATGGCTCTAATCTGATAGTGGTAGTGGGTGTGGTAGATTCCCAGTGTCCCTTATGGCTCTAATCTGATAGTGGTAGAGGGTGGTGGCAGATTCCTAGTGTCCCTTATGGCTCTAATCTGATAGTGGTAGTGGGGTGGTAGATTCCTAGTGTCCCTTATGGCTCTAATCTGATAGTGGTAGTGGGTGGAGATTCCTATGTCCCTATGGCTCTTACCTGATAGTGGTAGTTTGTTGTGGATTCCTAGTGTCCCTTATGGCTCTAATATGATAATGGTAGTAGGGGGTGGATGTTCTAGTGTCCCTTATGGCTCTAATCTGATAATGGTAGTAGGGTGGTGGATGTCTAGTGTCCCTTATGGCTCTAATATGATAATGGTAGAAGGGTGGTGGATTCTAGTGTCCCTTATGGCTCTAATATGATAATGGTAGTAGGGTGGCAGATTCCTAGTGTCCCTTATGGCTCTAATCTGATAGTGGTAGTGGGGGTGGTAGATTCCAAGTGTCCCTTATGGCTCTAATCTGATAGTGGTAGTGGGGGTTGGCAGATTCCTAGTGTCCCTTATGGCTCTAATATGATAATGGTAGAAGGGTGGTGGATGTCTAGTGTCCCTTATGGCTCTATATGATATGGTAGTAGGGTGGTGGATGTCTAGTGTCCCTTATGGCTCTAATATGATAATGGTAGAAGGGTGGTGATGTATAGTGTCCCTTATGGCTCTAATATGATAATGGTAGTGGGTGGCAGATTCCTAGTGTCCCTTATGGCTCTAATCTGATAGTGGTAGTGGGTTGGTAGATTCCTAGGTCCCTTATGGCTCTAATCTGATAGTGGTAGTGGGGTGTGTTGTTGGACCCTATGTCCCTTATGGCTCTAATCTGATAGTGGTAGAGGGGTGGTGGAGATTCCTAGTGTCCCTTATGGCTCTAATATGATAATGGTAGTGGGGGGTGGATGTCAGTGTCCCTTATGGCTCTAATATGATAGTGGTAGTGGGTGGTAGATTCCTCTAGTGTCCCTTATGGCTCTAATCTGATAGTGGTAGTGGGGGTGGTGGATTCCTAATGTCCCTTATGGCTCTAATATGATAATGGTAGTAGGGTGGTGGGTTTAGTGTCCCTTATGGCTAATATGATAATGGTAGTAGGGTGGTGGATGTCTAGTGTCCCTTATGGCTCTAATATGATAATGGTAGTAGGGGGTGATTCTAGGGTCCCTTATGGCTCTAATATGATAATGGTAGTAGGGTGGTGGATGTATAGTGTCCCTTATGGCTCTAATATGATAGTGGTAGTGGGGGGTGGCAGATCCTAGTGTCCCTTATGGCTCTAATATGAATGGTAGTAGGGTGGTGGATGTCTAGGGTCCCTTATGGCTCTAATATGATAATGGTAGAAGGGTGGTGGATGTCTAGTGTCCCTTATGGCTCTAATATGATAATGGTAGTAGGGTGGCAGATTCATAGTGTCCCTTATGGCTCTAATCTGATAGTGGTAGTGGGGTGGCAGATTCCTAGTGCCCATTATGGCTCTAATCTGATAGTGGTAGTGGGTGGTGAGTCCTAGTGTCCTTATGGCTCTAATCTGATAGTGGTAGTGGGATGGTAGATTCCTATGTCCCTTATGGCTCTAATCTGATAGTGGTAGTTT
>NW_022264865.1:0-21897 GCF_002021735.2 Oncorhynchus kisutch
AGACCCAGACCCAGACCCAGACCCAAGACCCAGACCCAGACCCAGAACCAGGACCCAAGACCCAGGACAAGACCCAGGACCCAAGACCCAGGACCCAAGACCCAGACCCAAGACCAAGACCCAGACCCAGGAACCAAGACCCAGACCCCAGACCCAGACAAGACCCAGACCCAGGACCCAAGACCCAGACCCAGGACCCAGGACCCAGGACCCAAGACCCAGACCAGACCCAGACCCAGGACCAGAAGACCCAAGACCAGGACCCAGGACCCAAGACCCAGACCCAGGACCCAAGACCCAGACAGACCCAAGACCCAGGACCCAGACAAGACCCAGGACCCAGACCCAAGACCCAGACCCAGGACCCAGACAAGACCAGGACCCAAGACAAAGACCCAGGACCTAAGACCCAGACCCAAGACCCAGGCCCAAGACCCAAGACCCCAGGCCCCGACCCAGACAAGACCCAGACCCAAGACCCAGGACCCAAGAACCAGGACCCAGGACCCAGACCCAGGACCCAGACAAGACCCAGGACCCAAGACCCAGACAAGACCCAGGACCCAAGACCCAAGACCCAGGACCCAAGACCCAGACAAGACCAAGACCCAGACAAGACCCAGACCCAGGACCCAAGACCCAGACCCAGGACCCCAGGACCAGACAAGACCAACACCAAGACCCAGACCCAAGACCCAGACAAGACCCAGGACCCAGACAAGACCCAGGACCCAAGACCCAGACAAGACCCAGACCCAGGACCCAAGACCCAAGACCCAGGACCCAAGACCCAGACAAGACCAAGACCCAGACTAGACCCAGACCCCAGGACCCAAGACCCAGACCCAGGACCCAGGACCAGACAAGACCAACACCAAGACCCAGACCCAAGACCCAGGACCCAAGACCCAGACCCAGGACCCAAGACCCAGACAAGACCCAGACCCAAGACCCAGGACCCAGAACCAGGACCCAGGACCCAGACCCAGACCCAGGACCCAGACAAGACCCAGGACCCAAGACCCAGACAAGACCCAGGACCCAAGACCCAAGACCCAGGACCCAAGACCCAGACAAGACCAAGACCCAGACAAGACCCAGACCCAGGACCCAAGACCCAGACCCAGGACCCAGGACCAGACAAGACCAACACCAAGACCCAGACCCAAGACCCAGGACCCAAGACCCAGACCCAGGACCCAAGACCCAGACAAGACCCAGGACCCAGACAAGACCCAGGACCCAAGACCCAGACAAGACCCAGGACCCAAGACCCAAGACCCAGGACCCAGACAAGACCCAGACCCAGGACCCAGACAAGACCCAGGACCCAGGACCCAGACCCAGGACCCAAGACCCAAGACCCAAGACCCAAGACCCAGACCCAGGACCCAAGACGCAGACAAGACCAAGACCCAGACCCAAGACCCAGGACCCAAGACCCAGGACCCAAGACCCAGGACCCAAGACCCAGACCCAGGACCCAGACAAGACCCAGGACCCAAGACCCAGGACCCAAGACCCAAGACCCAGGACCCAGACCCAGACCCAAGACCCAGGACCCAAGACCCAGACCCAGGACCCAAGACCCAGGACCCAGACCCAGGACCCAGACAAGACCCAAGACCCAGGACCCAAGACCCAGACCCAGGACCCAGACAAGACCCAAGACAAAGACCCAGGACCCAAGACCCAGGACCCAAGACCCAGACCAGACCCAGACAAGACCCAGACCCAGACCCAGGACCCAGACAAGACCCAGGACCCAGACCCAGGACCCAGACAAGACAAAGACCCAAGACCCAGACCCAGGACCCAAGACCCAGACCCAGGACCCAGACAAGACCCAGGACCCAGACCCAGGACCCCAAGACCCAGGACCCAAGACCCAGACAAGACCAAAGACCCAGACCCAAGACCCAGGACCCAAGACCCAGACAAGACCAAGACCCAGACAAGACCCAGACCCAGGACCAAAGACCCAGACCCAGGACCCAGGACCAGACAAGACCAACACCAAGACCCAGACCCAAGACCCAGGACCCAAGACCCAGACCCAGGACCCAAGACCCAGGACCCATGACCCAAGACCCAAGACCCAAGACCCATGACCCAAGACCCATGACCCAAGACCCAAGACCCAGACCCAGACCCAGGACCCCGACAAGACCCAGGACCCAAGACCCAGACCCAGGACCCAGGACCCAGACCCAGACCCAGACCCAGACCCCAGACCCAGGACCCAGGACCAGACAAGACCAACACCAAGACCCAGACCCAAGACCCAGGACCCAAGACCCAGACCCAGGACCCAAGACCCAGGACCCATGACCCAAGACCCAAGACCCAAGACCCATGACCCAAGACCCATGACCCAAGACCCAAGACCCAGACCCAGACCCAGGACCCCGACAAGACCCAGGACCCAAGACCCAGACCCAGGACCCAGGACCCAGGACCCAGACCCAGACCCAGACCCAGACCCAAGACCCAGGACCCAGGACCCAGACCCAGACCCAGACCCAGGACCCAAGACCCAGACCCAGACCCAGACCCAGGACCCAAGACCCAGGACAAGACCCAGGACCCAAGACCCAGACAAGACCCAGGACCCAGGACCCAGACCCAGACCCAGACCCAAGACCCAGGACCCAGGACCCAGACCCAGACCCAGACCCAGGACCCAAGACCCAGACCCAGACCCAGACCCAGACCCAGACCCAAGACCCAAGACCCAGGACCCAGGACCCAGGACCCAGACCCAAGACCAAGACACAGACCCAGGACCCAAGACCCAGACCTTGGTCTTGGTCTGGGTCTTGGTCTTGGTCTGGGTCTTGGTCTTGGTCTTGGTCAAGACCAAGACCCAGACCAGACCAAGACCAAGACCAGACCAAGAACAAGAACAAGAACAAGACCAATTTCCCAGACCAAGAACAAGACCAAGAGCAGACGGCAGGGTAGCCTAGTGGTTAGAGCACTGGACTAGTAACCGAAAGGTTGCAAGTTCAAACCCCTGAGCTGACAAGGTACAAATCTGTCATTCTGCCCCTGAACAGGCAGTTGACCCACAGTTGACCAGGACCCAAGACCCAGGACACCAGACCCAGGACCCAAGACCCAGGACCCAGACCCAAGACCCAGGACCCAGACAAGACCCAGGACCCAGACCCAGGACCCAGACAAGACCCAGGACCCAACACCCAGACCCAAGACCCAGGACCCCAGACAAGACCCAGGACCCCAGACCCAGAAAAGACCCAAGACCCAGACCCAAGACCCAGACCCAGGACCCAGACAAGACCCAGACCCAGACAAGGTCCAGACCCAAGACCCAGACCCATGACCCAAGACCCAGACCCATGACCCAAGACCCAGACCCAAGACCCAAGACCCAGACCCAGACCCAGGACCCAGACAAGACCCAGACCCAGGACCCAGGACCCAGACCCAGACCCAGACAAGACCCAGGACCCAGACAAGACCCAGACCCAGGACCCAAGATCCAGGACCCAAGACCCAGGACCCAAGACCCAGGACCCAGTACCCAAGACCCAGACCCAGTACCCAAGACCCAGACCCAGAACCCAAGACCCAGACCCAGACCCAGGACCCAGACAAGACCCAGGACCCAAGACCCAGGACCCAAGACCCTGACCCAGACCCAGGACCCAGACAAGACCCAGGACCCAGACAAGATCCAGGACCCAAGACCCAGGACCCAAGACCCAGACCCAGAACACAGAACCCAAGACCCAGACCCAGACCCAGGACCCAGACAAGACCCAGGACCCTAGACCCATACCCAGGACCCAGGACCCAGACCCAGACCCAAGACCCAGGACCCAGGACCCAGACCCAGACCCAGGATCCAAGACCCAGACCCAGACCCAGACCCTTTACCCAAGACCCAGGACAAGACCCAGGACCCAAGACCCAGGACCCAGGACCCAGACCCAAGACCAAGACCCAGACCCGGGACCCAAGACCCAAGACCCAGACCCAGACCCAGACATGACCCAGACCCAGGACCCAAGACCCAGACCCAGGACCCAGGACCCAGACCCAAGACCCAGACCCAGACCCAGACCCAGGACCCAAGAACCAGGACCCAGGACCCAAGACCCAGACCCAGGACCCAAGACCCAGACAAGACCCAAGACCCAGGACCCAGACAAGACCCAGGACCCAGACCCAAGACCCAGACCCAGGACCCAGACAAGACCAGGACCCAAGACAAAGACCCAGGACCTAAGACCCAGACCCAAGACCCAGGCCCAAGACCCAAGACCCAGGACCCAGAACCAGGACCCAGGACCCAGACCCAGGACCCAGACAAGACCCAGGACCCAAGACCCAGACAAGACCCAGGACCCAAGACCCAAGACCCAGGACCCAAGACCCAGACAAGACCAAGACCCAGACAAGACCCAGACCCAGGACCCAAGACCCAGACCCAGGACCCAGGACCAGACAAGACCAACACCAAGACCCAGACCCAAGACCCAGACAAGACCCAGGACCCAGACAAGACCCAGGACCCAAGACCCAGACAAGACCCAGACCCAGGACCCAAGACCCAAGACCCAGGACCCAAGACCCAGACAAGACCAAGACCCAGACTAGACCCAGACCCAGGACCCAAGACCCAGACCCAGGACCCAGGACCAGACAAGACCAACACCAAGACCCAGACCCAAGACCCAGGACCCAAGACCCAGACCCAGGACCCAAGACCCAGACAAGACCCAGACCCAAGACCCAGGACCCAGAACCAGGACCCAGGACCCAGACCCAGACAAGACCCAGGACCCAAGACCCAGACAAGACCCAGGACCCAAGACCCAAGACCCAGGACCCAAGACCCAGACAAGACCAAGACCCAGACAAGACCCAGACCCAGGACCCAAGACCCAGACCCAGGACCCAGGACCAGACAAGACCAACACCAAGACCCAGACCCAAGACCCAGGACCCAAGACCCAGACCCAGGACCCAAGACCCAGACAAGACCCAGGACCCAGACAAGACCCAGGACCCAAGACCCAGACAAGACCCAGGACCCAAGACCCAAGACCCAGACCCAGACAAGACCCAGACCCAGGACCCAGACAAGACCCAGGACCCAGGACCCAGACCCAGGACCCAAGACCCAAGACCCAAGACCCAGACCCAGACCCAGGACCCAAGACGCAGACAAGACCAAGACCCAGACCCAAGACCCAGGACCCAAGACCCAGGACCCAAGACCCAGGACCCAAGACCCAGACCCAGGACCCAGACAAGACCCAGGACCCAAGACCCAGGACCCAAGACCCAGGACCCAGACCCAGACCCAAGACCCAGGACCCAAGACCCAGACCCAGGACCCAAGACCCAGGACCCAGACCCAGGACCCAGACAAGACCCAAGACCCAGGACCCAAGACCCAGACCCAGGACCCAGACAAGACCCAAGACAAAGACCCAGGACCCAAGACCCAGGACCCAAGACCCAGACCCAGACCCAGACAAGACCCAGACCCAGACCCAGGACCCAGACAAGACCCAGGACCCAGACCCAGGACCCAGACAAGACAAAGACCCAAGACCCAGACCCAGGACCCAAGACCCAGACCCAGGACCCAGACAAGACCCAGGACCCAGACCCAGGACCCAAGACCCAGGACCCAAGACCCAGACAAGACCAAGACCCAGACCCAAGACCCAGGACCCAAGACCCAGACAAGACCAAGACCCAGACAAGACCCAGACCCAGGACCAAAGACCCAGACCCAGGACCCAGGACCAGACAAGACCAACACCAAGACCCAGACCCAAGACCCAGGACCCAAGACCCAGACCCAGGACCCAAGACCCAGGACCCATGACCCAAGACCCAAGACCCAAGACCCATGACCCAAGACCCATGACCCAAGACCCAAGACCCAGACCCAGACCCAGGACCCCGACAAGACCCAGGACCCAAGACCCAGACCCAGGACCCAGGACCCAGACCCAGACCCAGACCCAGACCCAGACCCAGACCCAGACCCAGGACCCAGGACCAGACAAGACCAACACCAAGACCCAGACCCAAGACCCAGGACCCAAGACCCAGACCCAGGACCCAAGACCCAAGACCCAAGACCCATGACCCAAGACCCATGACCCAAGACCCAAGACCCAGACCCAGACCCAGGACCCCGACAAGACCCAGGACCCAAGACCCAGACCCAGGACCCAGGACCCAGGACCCAGACCCAGACCCAGACCCAGACCCAGACCCAAGACCCAGGACCCAGGACCCAGACCCAGACCCAGACCCAGGACCCAAGACCCAGACCCAGACCCAGACCCAGGACCCAAGACCCAGGACAAGACCCAGGACCCAAGACCCAGACAAGACCCAGGACCCAGACCCAGACCCAGACCCAAGACCCAGGACCCAGGACCCAGACCCAGACCCAGACCCAGGACCCAAGACCCAGACCCAGACCCAGACCCAGACCCAAGACCCAAGACCCAGGACCCAGGACCCAGGACCCAGACCCAAGACCAAGACACAGACCCAGGACCCAAGACCCAGACCTTGGTCTTGGTCTGGGTCTTGGTCTTGGTCTGGGTCTTGGTCTTGGTCTTGGTCAAGACCAAGACCCAGACCAGACCAAGACCAAGACCAAGACCAGACCAAGAACAAGAACAAGAACAAGACCAATTTCCCAGACCAAGAACAAGACCAAGAGCAGACGGCAGGGTAGCCTAGTGGTTAGAGCACTGGACTAGTAACCGAAAGGTTGCAAGTTCAAACCCCTGAGCTGACAAGGTACAAATCTGTCATTCTGCCCCTGAACAGGCAGTTGACCCACAGTTGACCAGGACCCAAGACCCAGGACACCAGACCCAGGACCCAAGACCCAGGACCCAGACCCAAGACCCAGGACCCAGACAAGACCCAGGACCCAGACCCAGGACCCAGACAAGACCCAGGACCCAACACCCAGACCCAAGACCCAGGACCCCAGACAAGACCCAGGACCCCAGACCCAGAAAAGACCCAAGACCCAGACCCAAGACCCAGACCCAGGACCCAGACAAGACCCAGACCCAGGACCCAGACAAGGTCCAGACCCAAGACCCCAGACCCAAGACCCAGACCCAAGACCCAGACCCAAGACCCAGACCCAGGACCCAGACAAGACCCAGACAAGACCCAGACCCAGGACCCAGACAAGACCCAGGACCCAGACAAGACCCAGGACCCAAGACCCAGGACCCAGGACCCAGTACCCAAGACCCAGACCCAGAACCCAAGACCCAGACCCAAGACCCAGGACCCAGACAAGATCCAGGACCCAAGACCCAGACCCAGGACCCAGACAAGACCCAGGACCCAAGACCCAGGACCCAAGACCCAAGACCCAGACCCAGGACCCAGGACCAGACAAGACCAACACCAAGACCCACACCCAAGACCCAGGACCCAAGACCCAGACCCAGGACCCAAGACCCAGACAAGACCCAGGACCCAGACAAGACCCAGGACCCAGACAAGACCCAGGACCCAAGACCCAGACAAGACCCAGGACCCAAGACCCAGACCCAGGACCCAGACAAGACCCAGGACCCAGACCCAGGACCCAAGACCCAAGACCCCAGACCCAGGACCCAAGACGCAGACAAGACCCAAGACCCAGGACCCAAGACCCAGGACCCAAGACCCAGACCCAGGACCCAGACAAGACCCAAGACCCAGGACCCAAGACCCAGACCCAAGACCCAGGACCCAGGACCCAGACCCAGACCCAGACCCAGGACCCAAGACCCAGACCCAGACCCAAGACCCAAGACCCAGGACCCAGGACCCAGGACCCAGACCCAAGACCAAGACACAGACCCAGGACCCAAGACCCAGACCTTGGTCTTGGTCTGGGTCTTGGTCTTGGTCTGGGTCTTGGTCTTGGTCTTGGTCTTGGTCAAGACCAAGACCCAGACCAGACCAAGACCAAGACCAAGACCAGACCAAGAACAAGAACAAGAACAAGACCAATTTCCCAGACCAAGAACAAGACCAAGAGCAGACGGCAGGGTAGCCTAGTGGTTAGAGCACTGGACTAGTAACCGAAAGGTTGCAAGTTCAAACCCCTGAGCTGACAAGGTACAAATCTGTCATTCTGCCCCTGAACAGGCAGTTGACCCACAGTTGACCAGGACCCAAGACCCAGGACACCAGACCCAGGACCCAAGACCCAGACCCAGGACCCAAGACCCAGGACCCAGACCCAGGACCCAGACAAGACCCAGGACCCAGACCCAGGACCCAGACCCAGACAAGACCCAGACAAGACCCAGACCCAGGACCCAAGACCCAAGACCCAGACCCAGGACCCAAGACCCAGACAAGACCAAGACCCAGACCCAGACCCAGGATCCAAGACCCAGACCCAGACCCAGGATCCAGGACCCAGACAAGACCAGGACCCAGACAAGACCCAGACCCAGGACCCAAGACCCAGACCCAGGACCCAGACCCAGGATCCAGGACCCAGACAAGACCCAGACCCAGGACCCCAGACCCAGACCCAGGATCCAAGACCCAGGACCCAGACAAGACCCAGACAAGACCCAAGACCCAAGACAAGACCCAAGACCCAGGACCCAGACAAGATCCAGGACCCAAGACCCAGGACCCAGGACCCAGACAAGACCCAGGACCCAGACAAGACCCAAGACAAAGACCCAGACCCAGGACCCAGACAAGACCCAACACCCAGACAAGACCAAGACCCAGACAAGACCCAGACCCAGACCCAGGACCCAGACCCAGGACCCAGACAAGACCCAAGACCCAGGACCCAAGACCAAGACCCAGACCCAGACATGACCCAGACCCAGGACCAAGACCAGACCAAGAACAAGACCAAGACAAGACCAAGACCAAAACCAGGCGGAAGGGTAGCCTAGTGGTTAGAGCGCTGGACTAGTAAGGGAAGACCCCCCTGAAGTGGACAAAAATGAATGGCAACACATTGGCACCGTACGAACCATATACACATTGGACAATACCACCCAATTGGACGCCAATTCGTGCAAAGTTGATGGCAAATGTCATATGGCTATTGCCAGTTGTAACACTTCAAAAATCCAACAGGGGGTGAGTGCGCTACACCGTGGTTTTTCATATTGGAAATGGACATCAAGTCAACATCCAAAAGCAAAATTTTGAAAAAATGATTTTTTTGTCAAAAATTATCACCCCTTAAAAAAGTGCTTTCTGGACCGTTTTTCGAAATTCTTTCGATTTTTTTGTCAATTACACATGTGTAAGAACTGTATGAATATACTTTTGTCCAATTTTATTAGCATATTTTTTTTTTTTTTACATGCGCATAAGAAATATGTTTTGTCCATTTACAATGTGATTTCATAGGAAGTCAAAAGTCAAAAGTCAAAAAAGTCCAAATTTAGTAAAAAACTTCACACACCCTTAAAAAAGTGCTTTCTGGACCGTTTTTCAAAATTCTTTCGATTTTTTTGTCAATTACACATGTGTAAGAACTGTATGAATATACTTTTGTCCAATTTTATTAGCATATTATTTTTTATTTTTTTACATGCGCATAAGAAATATGTTTTGTCCATTTACAATGTGATTTCATAGGAAGTCAAAAGTCAAAAGTCAAAAAAGTCAAAATTTAGTAAAAAACTTCACACACCCTTAAAAAAGTGCTTTCTGGACCGTTTTTCAAAATTCTTTCCATTTTTGTGTCAATTACACATGTATAAGAACTGTATCAACATACTTTTGTCCAATTTTATTAGCATAATTTTTTTTTTTTTTACATGCGCATAAGAAATATGTTTTGTCCATTTACAATGTGATTTCATAGGAAGTCAAAAGTCAAAAGTCAAAAATGTCAAAATGTTGTAAAAAACTTCACACACCCTTAAAAAAGTGCTTTCTAGACCGTTTTTCAAAATTCTTTCCATTTTTGTGTCAATTACACATGTATAAGAACTGTATCAACATACTTTTGTCCAATTTTATTAGCCAAATTTTTATTTTATTTTTACATGCGCATAAGAAATATGTTTTGTCCATTTACAATGTGATTTCATATGAAGTCAAAAGTCGAAAATTTGAACTTTTTTAAAAACTTATCACCCTCGTAAAAAAGTTCTTTCTGGACCGTTTTTCGAAATTGTTTCAATTTTTTGTCAATTCATCATGTGTTTTTTTGGGGCCAAATACCATAAGAAATTTGACATGCTCAAAAATCCTGCAGAAATGATAAATTGAATGGCCAGATGAACTCGGGATGGCCTGGCAGTGATAGTTGCTCCTTTCCATCGCTCATTGTGTTGACTTCATCATGTCCATTTTGTGATGTTTTTTCACTGTTTAATCATATTGCAAGTGTACGGGCATTTGCAATATGGTTCAATGGGCATTTACCATATGAAATTTGACATGCTCAAAAATCCTGCAGAAATGCAAAATTGACTGGCCAGATGAACTCGGGATGGCCTGACAGTGATAGTTGCTCCTTTCCATCGCTCATTGTGTTGACTTCATCATGTCCATTTTGTGATGTTTTTTCACTGTTTAATCATATTGCAAGTGTACGGGCATTTGCAATATGGTTCAATGGGCATTTACCATATGAAATTTGACATGCTCAAAAATCCTGCAGAAATGCAAAATTGACTGGCCAGATGAACTCGGGATGGCCTGACAGTGATAGTTGCTCCTTTCCATCGCTCATTGTGTTGACTTCATCATGTCCATTTTGTGATGTTTTTTCGCTGTTTAATCATATTGCAAGTGTACGGGCATTTGCAATATGGTTCAATGGGCATTTACCATATGAAATTTGACATGCTCAAAAATCCTGCAGAAATGCAAAATTGACTGGCCAGATGAACTCGGGATGGCCTGGCAGTGATAGTTGCTCCTTTCCATCGCTCATTGTGTTGACTTCATCATGTCAATTTTGTGATGTTTTTTCACTGTTTAATCATATTGCAAGTGTACGGGCATTTGCAATATGGTTCAATGGGCATTTACCATATGAAATTTGACATGCTCAAAAATCCTGCAGAAATGCAAAATTGACTGGCCAGATGAACTCGGGATGGCCTGGCAGTGATAGTTGCTCCTTTCCATCGCTCATTGTGTTGACTTCATCATGTCCATTTTGTGATGTTTTTTCACTGTTTAATCATATTGCAAGTGTACGTGCATTGTTGTGCAACTGGTAACCCAAAAATAAAAATATGGTGATTTCATTATGTCCATTTGTTTATGTTTTCTTACTTTTGCAAAGTCACTGGCATTTGCAATATGGTTCAATGGGCAGGTACCATCACGAATTTGTCATGCTATAAAAATCCTCAAGGAATGTGAAATTGACTGGCCTGATGAACACAGGATGGCCTGGCAGTGATAGTTGCTCCTTTCCATCGCTCGTTGTGTTGACTTCATCATGTCCATTTTGTGATGTTTTTCACTGTTGAATCATATTGCAAGTGTACGTGCATTGTTGTGCAACTGGTAACCCAAAAATAAAAATATGGTGATTTCATTATGTCCATTTGTTTATGTTTTCTTACTTTTGCAAAGTCACTAGGCATTTGCAATATGGTTCAATGGGCAGGTACCATCACGAATTTGTCATGCTATAAAAATCCTCAAGGAATGTGAAATTGACTGGCCTGATGAACACAGGATGGCCTGGCAGTGATAGTTGCTCCTTTCCATCGCTCGTTGTGTTGACTTCATCATGTCCATTTTGTGATGTTTTTTCACTGTTGAATCATATTGCAAGTGTACGTGCATTGTTGTGCAACTGGTAACCCAAAAATAAAAATATGGTGATTTCATTATGTCCATTTGTTTATGTTTTCTTACTTTTGCAAAGTCACTGGCATTTGCAATATGGTTCAATGGGCAGGTACCATCACGAATTTGTCATGCTATAAAAATCCTCAAGGAATGTGAAATTGACTGGCCTGATGAACACAGGATGGCCTGGCAGTGATAGTTGCTCCTTTCCATCGCTCGTTGTGTTGACTTCATCATGTCCATTTTGTGATGTTTTTCACTGTTGAATCATATTGCAAGTGTACGTGCATTGTTGTGCAACTGGTAACCCAAAAATAAAAATATGGTGATTTCATTATGTCCATTTGTTTATGTTTTCTTACTTTTGCAAAGTCACTAGGCATTTGCAATATGGTTCAATGGGCAGGTACCATCACGAATTTGTCATGCTATAAAAATCCTCAAGGAATGTGAAATTGACTGGCCTGATGAACACAGGATGGCCTGGCAGTGATAGTTGCTCCTTTCCATCGCTCGTTGTGTTGACTTCATCATGTCCATTTTGTGATGTTTTTTCACTGTTGAATCATATTGCAAGTGTACGTGCATTGTTGTGCAACTGGTAACCCAAAAATAAAAATATGGTGATTTCATTATGTCCATTTGTTTATGTTTTCTTACTTTTGCAAAGTCACTGGGCATTTGCAATATGGTTCAATGGGCAGGTACCATCACGAATTTGTCATGCTATAAAAATCCTCAAGGAATGTGAAATTGACTGGCCTGATGAACACAGGATGGCCTGGCAGTGATAGTTGCTCCTTTCCATCGCTCGTTGTGTTGACTTCATCATGTCCATTTTGTGATGTTTTTCACTGTTGAATCATATTGCAAGTGTACGTGCATTGTTGTGCAACTGGTAACCCAAAAATAAAAATATGGTGATTTCATTATGTCCATTTGTTTATGTTTTCCCACTTTTGCAAAGTCACTGTGCATTTGCAATATGGTTCAATGGGCAGGTACCATCACGAATTTGTCATGCTATAAAAATCCTGCAGGAATGTGAAATTGACTGGCCCGATGAACTCGGGATGGCTGGGCAGTGATTCTGGTTAATCTCAGTCGCTCGTTAGGGTTGATTTCAGAATGTCACTTTGGTGATGGTACCTCACTGTTTAAACATATTGCAAATGGACAAGAGTCACCAGCAAGTCACCGTCCGTCAGTCAATTAGATATCATTCTGACACCAAACTGATACAAACTGACACCAAACCCACTTTTTCAAACTCGTTTAGTAGCCAACTATCACATACTTCAGAGCTGGCCCAAAATTCACAACGCCTTCGGTTCAAACCATAAAAAAAACATAAAACACGTAGTTACGTTCTAGCTGCGGGTCCATTTCTTATGTTATGTGTAGGCCTAGCTGAGGCGACCCCGAATCCCAAGTTTCGGCTCGATCGGTCATTTGGTGTCCGAGCAAAACCCTAATTGGTGCTGAAAATCCACTTTTTTCCATGACTTGCTACGGGGTCCTTGAATGAGCTATCGGACAGAAACGTTGGGGTCCGTCTCTATGAAACGAGACGGTCGCAATGCACCTAGTCTTGCGTTTCTGAGACTTTTCTAAATGTCGTCATTTTCGTAACGGTCAAAATGAATTGAAGTCATTGCAAATGTACGAGGCTGTTTCTCGGTCCGAGAACCTTCTAGAGCCACGTAACTCACCACGCACTATTGACCGGAGGTCTAGAACAGGATTCTAAAGTTTCGGAACTCTAGGTCTGATGGTTCTTTTTTAGCTCGAACAAAGCTAACTATTGCAGTCACTGTCTGTCTCTACGCACCCCAATACGTCCCTCCATCCAAGTTGTGTTTTAGGGTGATTTATTTTTCCTTTGAAATTTTATGGGAAAAATGACTGATTTACAGTTCATGGGGGTTGCCTAATCACATATATGAAGTTTTGGAAAGATCTGACTTTTTTAACCCCTCGAAACAGCCCAAGAGACACCAATTATGACACTTCCGGTTGGCACAGGAAGCTATAAATCAACACATATCCTCACTGGGGTATGCTTGTACAGAATCCTGAGTTTTAAGTCCTTACGTTAAGAATTGACTGATTTACACAGGGTTGAATGCACTATGTCTATCAAACTGCAGGCAGGGTATGGATAAACACTTTTAGGGTGATTTTAACCACTTCCGGTTGGTCCAGGAAGCTTAGAATCAACACAGGTAGACCTCGTAGTGGCCTGATGGACTGTCATCGAAGACAGGTTCATACGACATTCATAACCCACATAGGCTTCAGGTTGAATTTAGGGGTGCAGGCAATGTATTCCTATGGGGAGAGAAGTCAATGCAAACTCTTTGAAGTAAACACCCTCTTTTAACTATTAAGGGTTAATGCCACACGGTCAACGTTAGGCTTGCACGGATCGGGAGGACCTTAGGAACGTACCTGAGGTCGAATTGTGCTTCTCACCCTAACGGTTCTCTCACTGTCACCCAAAAGCAAATGACGTTGTGGGGCAGGCTTCATTTTGGGCCTACTTTTCTAATGGTCGCTGCGCCTAGACCGAGCGAGCTACGGTCAAGCGGGATATCTCGTTGAACTCGGCACGGCCTAGAGATTATGTTTATGCCATTGCCTGCTCTCTGTGTCTTTGAGCACCGCACTTTATCACTCCATCCTTGCTGTGTGTGTATGTGAAAGCTTTTCTTTGACATCTGTTGGGAGAAATGACTGATTTACAGTTCATGAGGGTTACCTAGTCACACATATGAAGTTTTGGAGAGATGTGACTTTTCTAACCCTTCAAAACAGACAGTGTGACCCAATTAAAGGCACTTCCGGTTGGCACAGGAAGCTATAAGTAAACACATGTCTTGATTGACATAGAAACTTACAGAATCCTGAGTTTTAAGTCTTTAAGTTAAGAATTGACTGATCTACGATCTACACAGGGTTGAATGTAGTCATTTTCACCTTTGAAGGTTATGTACATCAAAACACCTTTTGGGTTATAACCTGGTTAGGGGTGTTTGGCCTTTAGGCCTGTATGTCCCTTCATCCCATGAGAGAGAGTTTAACTTTTTAAGCCTCTCTGTGTCTTCTTATTCACAATCTTTAAATTTTTGGGTTACCAGATGCACAACAATCAGTATCCATCGTGAAATTTCAAAGTGTCCATAATGCACTCAGGTCACCCCTGACAGAGAGAGGGCCGTAGTAGGGTGTTTCCATAGCGGGCATTAATATCAGAATGACCCTTAAATGCATTTAGGACCATATTTGAATTTTTGGGTTACCAGATGCACGTTTTCAATCACCAGGTGCACGGGTCTATTTCCTCTTGGGTTACCAGATGCACGTTTTCAATCACCAGGTGCACGGGTCTATTTCCTCCTCCAGCACTTGGCTAACAGTCCATAAAGCACCCAGGTCGGCCCTGAGTGAAAGAGGGCCGTAGTAGGGTGCTCCTATAGCGGGCATTAAAATCAGAATGACCCTTAAATGCATTTAGGACCATATTTGAATTTTTGGGTTACCAGATGCACGTTTTCAATCACCAGGTGCACGGGTCTATTTCCTCCTCCAGCACTTGGCTAACAGTCCATAAAGCACCCAGGTCGGCCCTGAGTGAAAGAGGGCCGTAGTAGGGTGCTCCTATAGCGGGCATTAAAATCAGAATGACCCTTAAATGCATTTAGGACCATATTTGAATTTTTGGGTTACCAGATGCACGTTTTCAATCACCAGGTGCACGGGTCTATTTCCTCTTGGGTTACCAGATGCACGTTTTCAATCACCAGGTGCACGGGTCTATTTCCTCCTCCAGCACTTGGCTAACAGTCCATAAAGCACCCAGGTCGGCCCTGAGTGAAAGAGGGCCGTAGTAGGGTGCTCCTATAGCGGGCATTAAAATCAGAATGACCCTTAAATGCATTTATGACCATATTTGTATTTTTGGGTTACCAGATGCACGGTTTCAATCACCAGGTGCACGGCTCTATTTCCTCCTCCAGCACTTGTCTAACAGTCCATAAAGCACCCAGGACGGCCCTGAGTGAAAGAGGGCCGTAGTAGGGTGCTCCTATAGCGGGCATTAAAATCAGAATGACCGTTAAATGCATTTATGACCATATTTGTATTTTTGGGTTACCAGATGCACGGTTTCAATCACCAGGTGCACGGCTCTATTTCCTCCTCCAGCACTTGTCTAACAGTCCATAAAGCACCCAGGACGGCCCTGAGTGAAAGAGGGCCGTAGTAGGGTGCTCCTATAGCGGGCATTAAAATCAGAATGACCGTTAAATGCATTTATGACCATATTTGTATTTTTGGGTTACCAGATGCACGGTTTCAATCACCAGGTGCACGGCTCTATTTCCTCCTCCAGCACTTGTCTAACAGTCCATAAAGCACCCAGGACGGCCCTGAGTGAAAGAGGGCCGTAGTAGGGTGCTCCTATAGCGGGCATTAAAATCAGAATGACCGTTAAATGCATTTATGACCATATTTGTATTTTTGGGTTACCGCTTCCATAGCAATCAGTATCCATCGTGAAATTTCAAAGTGTCCATAATGCACTCAGGTCGCCCCCGACAGAGAGAGGGCCGTAGTAGGGTGTTTCCATAGCGGGCATTAATATCAGAATGACCCTTAAATGCATTTAGGACCATATTTGAATTTTTGGGTTACCAGATGCACGTTTTCAATCACCAGGTGCACGGTTTCAATCACCAGGTGCACGGCTCTATTTCCTCCTCCAGCACTTGTCTAACAGTCCATAAAGCACCCAGGACGGCCCTGAGTGAAAGAGGGCCGTAGTAGGGTGCTCCTATAGCGGGCATTAAAATCAGAATGACCGTTAAATGCATTTTGGGCCTTCTTTTTTTCAAAGTCGCTGCACTCAGAACGAGCTACGGTCAAGCGGGGCATCTCGTTGAACTCGGCACAGTCTGGAGACTGTGGTGATGCCATTTTTTGTGTTTATTTCAGAATGCCATTTTGGTGATGGTCCCTCTCCGTTTAAACACATTGCAAATGTACAAAAGTCAACTAGCAAGTCAGTGTCCATCAGTCAATTAGATGTCATTATGACACCAAACTGATATCAATTGACACCAAACCCACTTTTTCCTACTCATTTAGAAGCCAACTATCACATATGTCAGAGCAGGCCCATAATTCACAGCGCCTTCGGTTTAAAACATAATAAAAACGTAAAACACATAGTTACGTTCTAGCTGCGGGTCCAGGTCGGACATTATGTGTAGGCCTATGTGAGGCGACCCCGAATCCCGAGTTTCGGCTCGATAGGTCCTTCGGTGCCCGAGTAAAACCCTAATTGGTGCTGAAAATCCACTTTTTTCCATGCCTTGCTACGGGGTCCTTGAATGAGCTATCGGACAGAAACGTTGGGATCTGTCTCTATGGGCCGAGCCGGTTTCAATGCACCTAGCCTTGCGTCTCTGAGACTTTTCTAAATGTCGTCATTTTCGTAACGGTCAAAATGAATTGAAGTCATTGCAAATGTACGAGGCTGTTTCTCGGTCCGAGAACCTTCTAGAGCCACGTAACTCACCACGCACTATTGACCGGAGGTCTAGAACAGGATTCTAAAGTTTCGGAACTCTAGGTCTGACGGTTCTTTTTTAGCTCGAACAAAGCTAACTATTGCAGTCACTGTCTGTCTCTACGCACCCCAATACGTCCCTCCATCCAAGTTGTGTTTTAGGGTGATTTATTTTTCCTTTGAAATTTTATGGGAAAAATGACTGATTTACAATTCATGGGGGTTGCCTAATCACATATATGAAGTTTTGGAAAGATCTGACTTTTTTAACCCCTCGAAACAGCCCAAGAGACACCAATTATGACACTTCCGGTTGGCACAGGAAGCTATAAATCAACACATATCCTCACTGGGGTATGCTTGTACAGAATCCTGAGTTTTAAGTCCTTACGTTAGGAATTGACTGATTTACACAGGGTTGAATGCACTATGTCTATCAAACTGCAGGCAGGGTATGGATAAACACTTTTAGGGTGATTTTAACCACTTCCGGTTGGTCCAGGAAGCTTAGAATCAACACAGGTAGACCTCGTAGTGGCCTGATGGACTGTCATCGAAGACAGGTTCATACGACATTCATAACCCACATAGGCTTCAGGTTGAATTTAGGGGTGCAGGCAATGTATTCCTATGGGGAGAGAAGTCAATGCAAACTCTTTGAAGTAAACACCCTCTTTTAACTATTAAGGGTTAATGCCACACGGTCAATGTTAGGCTTGCACAGATCGGGAGGACCTTAGGAACGTACCTGAGGTCGAATTGTGCTTCTCACCCTAACGGTTCTCTCACTGTCACCCAAAAGCAAATGACGTTGTGGGGCAGGCTTCATTTTGGGCCTACTTTTCTAATGGTCGCTGCGCCTAGACCGAGCGAGCTACGGTCAAGCGGGATATCTCGTTGAACTCGGCACGGCCTAGAGATTATGTTTATGCCATTGCCTGCTCTCTGTGTCTTTGAGCACCGCACTTTATCACTCCATCCTTGCTGTGTGTGTATGTGAAAGCTTTTCTTTGACATCTGTTGGGAGAAATGACTGATTTACAGTTCATGAGGGTTACCTAGTCACACATATGAAGTTTTGGAGAGATGTGACTTTTCTAACCCTTCAAAACAGACAGTGTGACCCAATTAAAGGCACTTCCGGTTGGCACAGGAAGCTATAAGTAAACACATGTCTTGATTGACATAGAAACTTACAGAATCCTGAGTTTTAAGTCTTTAAGTTAAGAATTGACTGATCTACGATCTACACAGGGTTGAATGTAGTCATTTTCACCTTTGAAGGTTATGTACATCAAAACACCTTTTGGGTTATAACCTGGTTAGGGGTGTTTGGCCATTAGGCCTGTATGTCCCTTCATCCCATGAGAGAGAGTTTAACTTTTTAAGCCTCTCTGTGTCTTCTTATTCATAATCTTTAAATTTTTGGGTTACCAGATGCACAACAATCAGTATCCATCGTGAAACTTCAAAGTGTCCATAATGCACTCAGGTCGCCCCTGACAGAGAGAGGGCCGTAGTAGGGTGTTTCCATAGCGGGCATTAATATCAGAATGACCCTTAAATACATTTAGGACCATATTTGAATTTTTGGGTTACCAGATGCACGTTTTCAATCACCAGGTGCACGGGTCTATTTCCTTTTGGGTTACCAGATGCACGGTTTCAATCACCAGGTGCACGGCTCTATTTCCTCCTCCAGCACTTGTCTAACAGTCCATAAAGCACCCAGGACGGCCCTGAGTGAAAGAGGGCCGTAGTAGGGTGCTCCTATAGCGGGCATTAAAATCAGAATGACCGTTAAATGCATTTATGACCATATTTGTATTTTTGGGTTACCAGATGCACGGTTTCAATCACCAGGTGCACGGCTCTATTTCCTCCTCCAGCACTTGGCTAACAGTCCATAAAGCACCCAGGTCGGCCCTGAGTGAAAGAGGGCCGTAGTAGGGTGCTCCTATAGCGGGCATTAAAATCAGAATGACCGTTAAATGCATTTTGGGCCTTCTTTTTTTCAAAGTCGCTGCACTCAGAACGAGCTACGGTCAAGCGGGGCGTCTCGTTGAACTCGGCACAGTCTGGAGACTGTGGTGATGCCATTTTTTGTGTTGATTTCAGAATGCCATTTTGGTGATGGTCCCTCTCCGTTTAAACACATTGCAAATGTACAAAAGTCAACTAGCAAGTCAGTGTCCATCAGTCAATTAGATGTCATTATGACACCAAACTGATATCAATTGACACCAAACCCACTTTTTCCTACTCATTTAGAAGCCAACTATCACATATGTCAGAGCAGGCCCATAATTCACAGCGCCTTCGGTTTAAAACATAATAAAAACGTAAAACACATAGTTACGTTCTAGCTGCGGGTCCAGGTCGGACATTATGTGTAGGCCTATGTGAGGCGACCCCGAATCCCGAGTTTCGGCTCGATAGGTCCTTCGGTGCCCGAGTAAAACCCTAATTGGTGCTGAAAATCCACTTTTTTCCATGCCTTGCTACGGGGTCCTTGAATGAGCTATCGGACAGAAACGTTGGGATCTGTCTCTATGGGCCGAGCCGGTTTCAATGCACCTAGCCTTGCGTCTCTGAGACTTTTCTAAATGTCGTCATTTTCGTAACGGTCAAAATGAATTGAAGTCATTGCAAATGTACGAGGCTGTTTCTCGGTCCGAGAACCTTCTAGAGCCACGTAACTCACCACGCACTATTGACCGGAGGTCTAGAACAGGATTCTAAAGTTTCGGAACTCTAGGTCTGACGGTTCTTTTTTAGCTCGAACAAAGCTAACTATTGCAGTCACTGTCTGTCTCTACGCACCCCAATACGTCCCTCCATCCAAGTTGTGTTTTAGGGTGATTTATTTTTCCTTTGAATTTTTATGGGAAAAATGACTGATTTGCAGTTCATGGGGTTGCCTAATCACATATATGAAGTTTTGGAAAGATCTGACTTTTTAACCCCTCGAAACAGCCCAAGAGACACCAATTATGACACTTCCGGTTGGCACAGGAAGCTATAATCAACACATATCCTCACGGGGTATGCTTTTACAGAATCCTGAGTTTTAAGTCCTTACGTTAAGAATTGACTGATTTACACAGGGTTGAATGCACTATGTCTATCAAACTGGCAGGCAGGGTATGGATAAACACTTTAGGGTGATTTTAACCACTTCCGGTTGGTCCAGGAAGCTTAGAATCAGACACAGGTAGACCTCGTAGTGGCCTGATGGACTGTCATCGAAGACCGGTCATACGACATTCATAACCCACATAGGCTTCAGGTGAAATTAGGGGTGCGGCAATTGATTCCTATGGGGAGAGAAGTCAATGCAAACTCTTTGAAGTTAAACACCCGCTTTTAACTATTAAGGGTTAATGCCACACGGTCAACTGTTAGGCTTGCACAGATCGGGAGGACTTAGGAACGTACCTGAGGTCGAATTGTGCTTCTCACCCTAACGGTTCTCTCACTGTCACCCAAAAGCAAATGACGTTGTGGGCAGGCTTCATTTTGGGCCTACTTTTCTAATGGTCGCTGCGCCTAGACCGAGCGAGCTACGGTCAAGCGGGATATCTCGTTGAACTCGGCACGGCCTAGAGATTATGTTTATGCCATTGCCTGCTCTCTGTGTCTTTGAGCACCGCACTTTATCACTCCATCCTTGCTGTGTGTGTATGTGAAAGCTTTTCTTTGACATTTGTTGGGAGAAATGACTGATTTACAGTTCATGAGGTTACCTAGTCACACATATGAAGTTTTGGAGAGATGTGACTTTTCTAACCTTCAAAACAGACAGTGTGACCCAATTAAAGGCACTTCCGGTTGGCACAGGAAGCTATAAGTAAACACATGTCTTGATTGACATAGAAACTTACAGAATCCTGAGTTTTAAGTCTTTAAGTAAGAATTGACTGATCTACGATCTACACAGGGTTGAATGTAGTCATTTTCACCTTTGAAGGTTATGTACATCAAAACACCTTTTGGGTTATAACCTGGTTAGGGGTGTTTGGCCATTAGGCCTGTATGTCCCTTCATCCCTGAGAGAGAGTTTAACTTTTTAAGCCTCTCTGTGTCTTCTTATTCATAATCTTTAAATTTTGGGTTACAGATGCACAACAATCAGTATCCATCGTGAAACTTCAAAGTGTCCATAATGCACTCAGGTCGCCCCTGACAGAGAGAGGGCCGTAGTGGGTGTTTCCATAGCGGGCTTAATATCAGAATGACCCTTAAATACATTTAGGACCATATTTGAATTTTTGGGGTTACCAGATGCACGTTTTCAATCACCAGGTGCACGGGGTCTATTTCCTTTTGGGTTACCAGATGCACGGTTTCAATCACCAGGTGCACGGCTCTATTTCCTCCTCCAGCAACTTGTCTAACAGTCCATAAAGCACCAGGACGGCCCTGAGTGAAAGAGGGCCGTAGTAGGGTGCTCCTATAGCGGGCATTAAAATCAGAATGACCGTTAAATGCATTTATGACCA
>NW_022264866.1:0-21864 GCF_002021735.2 Oncorhynchus kisutch
AAAGGTTAAACACTCTGTGTGCCCTGATTTAGCCCACTGTGTAAAAGGTTAAACACTCTTTGTGACCCTGATTAGCCCACTGTGGTAAATTTAAACTCTGTGTGACCCTGATTTAGCCCACTATTTAACAGGTTAAACACTCTGTGTGACCCTGATTTAGCCCCTGTGGGTAAATGTTAAACACTCTGTGTGACCCTGATTTAGCCCACTGCATTAAAAGGTAAAACACTCTTGTTGACCCTGATTTAGCCCACTGTGGTAAAAGGTTAACACTCTGTGTGACCCTGATTTAGCCCACTGTGGTAAAAGGTTAACCACTCTGGTGGCCCCTGATTTAGCCCACTGTGGTAAAAGTTTAAACACCTCTGTGTGACCCTGATTTAGCCCACTGTGGTAAAGGTTAAACACTCTGTGTGACCCTGATTTAGCCCACTGTATTTAAAGGTTAACCTCTGTGTGACCCTGATTTAGCCCACTGTGGTAAAAGGTTAAACACCTCTGTGTGACCCTGATTTAGCCCACTGTTGGTAAAATGTTAAACACTCTGTGTGACCCTGATTAGCCCACTGTGTAAGTTAAAACACTGTGTGTGACCCTGATTTAGCCCCTGTGGTAAAAGGTTAAACACTCTGTGGTGACCCTGATTTAGCCCACTGTGGTAAAAAGGTAAACACTCTGTGTGACCCTGATTTAGCCCCTGTGGTAAAGGTTAAACACTCTGTGTGATGACCTGATTTAGCCCACTGTGGTAAAAGGTTAAACACTCTGTGTGACCCTGATTTAGCCCCCACTGGTTAAAAGGTTAAACACTCTGTGTGACCCTGATTTAGCCCACTGTGGTAAAGGTTAAACACTCTGTGTGACCCTGATTAGCCCACACTGTGTAAAGGTTAAACACTCTTGGTGACCCTGATTTAGCCCACTGTGGTAAAGGTTAAACACTCTGTGTGACCCTGATTTAGCCCACTGTGGTAAAAGGTTAAACACTCTGTGTGACCCTGATTTAGCCCACTGTGGTAAAGGTAAACACTCTGTGTGACCCTGATTTAGCCCACTGTGGTTAAGGTTAAACACTCTGTGTGACCCTGATTTAGCCCCCTGTGGTAAAAGGTTAAACACTCTGTGTGGCCCTGATTTAGCCCACTGTGTAAAAGGTTAAACACTCTGTGTGCCCTGATTTAGCCCACTGGTTTAAAGGTTAACACTCTGTGTGACCCTGATTTAGCCCACGTGGTAAAGGTTAAACACTCTGTGTGACCCGATTTAGCCCACTGTGGTAAAAGGTTAAACACTCTGTGTGACCCTGATTTAGCCCACTGTGGTCAAGGGTAAACACTCTGTGTGACCCTGATTTAGCCCACTGTGGTAAAAGGTTAAACCTCTGTGTGGACCTGATTTAGCCCACTGTGGTAAAGGTTAAACACTCTGTGTGGCCCTGATTTAGCCCACTGCATTAAAGGTTAAACACTCTGTGTGACCCTGATTTAGCCCACTGTGGTAAAAGTAAACACTCTGTGTGACCCTGATTTAGCCCACTGTGTAAAAAGGTTAACACTCTGTGTGACCCTGATTTAGCCCACTGTGGTAAAAGTTAAACACTCTGTGTGACCCTGATTTAGCCCACTGTGGTAAAAGGTAAACACTCTGTGTGACCCTGATTTAGCCCCTGTGGTAAAAGGTTAAACACTCTGTGTGACCCTGATTTAGCCCACTGTGGTAATGGTTAACACTCTGTGTGACCCTGATTTAGCCCACTGTGGTAAAATGTTAAACACTCTGTGTGACCCTGATTTAGCCCACTGTGGTAAAGGTTAAACACTCTGTGTGACCCTGATTTAGCCCACTGTATTTAAAGGTTAAACACTCTGTGTGACCCTGATTTAGCCCACTGTGGTAAAGGGTTAAACACTCTGTGTGACCCTGATTAGCCCACTGTGGTAAAAGGTTAAACACTCTGTGTGACCCTGATTTAGCCCACTGTGGTAAAAGGTTAAACACTCTGTGTGACCCTGATTTAGCCCACTGTGGTAAAGGTTAAACACTCTGTGTGCCCTGATTTAGCCCACTGTGTTAAAAGTAACACTCTGTGTGACCCTGATTTAGCCCACTGTGGTAAAAGGTTAAACACTCTGTGTGACCCTGATTTAGCCCACTGCATTTAAAGGTTAAACACACTCTGTGTGCCCCTGATTTAGCCCACTGTGTAAATGTTAAACACTCTGTGTGTGGTCCTGATTTAGCCCACTGTGTAAAAAGTTAACACTCTGTGTGACCCTGATTTAGCCCACTGTGGTAAAGGTTAAACACTCTGTGTGACCCTGATTTAGCCCACTGTGGTAAAAGGTTAACACTCTGTGTGACCCTGATTTAGCCCACTGTGGTAAAAGGTTAAACACTCTGTGTGACCCTGATTTAGCCCACTGTGGTAAAAGGTTAAACACTCTGTGTGACCCTGATTTAGCCCACTGTGGTAAAAGGTTAAACACTCTGTGTGACCTGATTTAGCCCACTGTGGTTAAAGGGTAAACACTCTGTGTGACCCTGATTTAGCCACTGTGGTAAAAGGTTAAACACTCTGTGTGGCCCTGATTCAGCCCACTGCATTAAAAGGTTAAACACTCTGTGTGACCCTGATTTAGCCCACTGTGGTAAAAGGTTAAACACTCTGTGTGACCCTGATTTAGCCCACTGTGGTAAAAGGTTAAACACTCTGTGTGACCCTGATTTAGCCCACTGTGGTAAAGGTTAAACACTCTGTGTGACCCTGATTTAGCCCACTGTGGTAAAGTTAACACTCTGTGTGACCCTGATTTAGCCCACTGTGGTAAAAGGTTAACACTCTGTGTGACCCTGATTTAGCCCACTGTGGTAAAAGGTTAAACACTCTGTGTGACCCTGATTTAGCCCACTGTGGTAAAATGTTAAACACTCTGTGTGACCCTGATTAGCCACTGTGGTAAATTTAAACACTCTGTGTGACCCTGATTTAGCCCACTGTGGTAAAAGGTTAAACACTCTGTGTGACCCTGATTTAGCCCTGTGGTAAAAGGTTAAACACTCTGTGTGACCCTGATTTAGCCCACTGTGGTAAAAGGTTAACACTCTGTGTGACCCTGATTTAGCCCACTGTGGTAAAAGGTTAACACTCTGTGTGACCCTGATTTAGCCCACTGTGGTAAAAGGTTAAACACTCTGTGTGACCCTGATTTAGCCCACTGTGGTAAAAGGTTAAACACTCTGTGTGGCCCTGATTCAGCCCACTGCATTAAAAGGTTAAACACTCTGTGTGACCCTGATTTAGCCCCCTGGTGGTAAAGGTTAAACACTCTGTGGACCCTGATTTAGCCCACTGTGGTAAAAGGTTAAACACTCTGTGTGACCCTGATTTAGCCCACTGTGGTTAAAGGTTAAACACTCTGTGTGACCCTGATTTAGCCCACTGTGGTAAAAGGTTAACACTCTGTGTGACCCTGATTTAGCCCACTGTGGTAAAGGTTAAACACTCTGTGTGACCCTGATTTAGCCCACTGTGGTAAAAGGTTAAACACTCTGTGTGACCCTGATTTAGCCCACTGTGGTAAAGGTTAAACACTCTGTGTGACCCTGATTTAGCCACTGTGGTAAAAGGTTAAACACTCTGTGTGACCCTGATTTAGCCCACTGTGGTAAAAGGTTAAACCTCTGTGTGACCCTGATTTAGCCCACTGTGGTAAAAGGGTAAACACTCTGTGTGACCCTGATTTAGCCCACTGTGGTAAAGGTTAAACACTCTGTGTGACCCTGATTTAGCCCACTGTGGTAAAAGGTTAAACACTCTGGTGACCCTGATTTAGCCCACTGTGGTTAAAGGTTAAACACTCTGTGTGACCCTGATTTAGCCCACTGTGGTAAAAGGTTAAACACTCTGTGTGACCCTGATTTAGCCCACTGTGGTAAAAGGTTAAACACTCTGTGTGACCCTGATTTAGCCCACTGTGGTAAAAGGTTAAACACTCTGTGTGACCCTGATTTAGCCCACTGTGTTAAAAGGTAAACACTCTGTGTGACCCTGATTTAGCCCACTGTGGTTAAAGGTTAAACACTCTGTGTGGACCCTGATTTAGCCCACTGTGGTAAAAGGTTAAACACTCTGTGTGACCCTGATTTAGCCCCTGTGGTAAAAGGTTAAACACTCTTGTGACCCTGATTTAGCCCACTGTGGTAAAAGGTTAACACTCTCTGTGTGACCCTGATTTAGCCCACTGTGGTAAAGGTTAAACACTCTGTGTGACCCTGATTTAGCCCACTGTGGTAAAAGGTTAAACACTCTGTGTGACCCTGATTTAGCCCACTGTGGTAAAAGTTAAACACTCTGTGTGACCCTGATTTAGCCCACTGTGGTAAAAGGTTAAACACTCTGTGTGACCCTGATTTAGCCCACTGTGGTAAAAGGTTAAACACTCTGTGTGACCCTGATTTAGCCCACTGTGGTAAAGGTTAAACACTCTGTGTGACCCTGATTTAGCCCACTGTGGTAAAAGGTTAAACACTCTGTGTGACCCTGATTTAGCCCACTGTGGTAAAGGTTAAACACTCTGTGTGACCCTGATTTAGCCCACTGTGTAAAAGGTTAACCTCTGTGTGACCCTGATTTAGCCCCTGTGGTAAAGGTTAAACACTCTGTGTGACCCTGATTTAGCCCACTGTGGTAAAAGGTTAAACACTCTGTGTGACCCTGATTTAGCCCACTGTGGTAAAGGTTAAACACTCTGTGTGACCCTGATTTAGCCCACTGTGGTTAAAAGGTAAACCTCTGTGTGGCCCTGATTTAGCCCACTGTGGTAAAGGTTAAACCTGTGTGACCCTGATTTAGCCCACTGTGGTTAAAGGTTAAACACTCTGTGTGACCCTGATTTAGCCACTGTGGTAAAAGGTTAAACACTCTGTGTGACCCTGATTTAGCCCACTGTGGTAAAAGTGTTAACACTCTGTGTGACCCTGATTTAGCCCACTGTGGTAAAAGGGTAAACACTCGTGTGACCTGATTTAGCCCACTGTGGTAAAGGTTAAACACTCTGTGTGACCCTGATTTAGCCCCCTGTATTAAAGGTTAACACTCTCTGTGTGACCCTGATTTAGCCCACTGTGGTAAAAGGTTAAACACTCTGTGTGGCCCTGATTTAGCCCACTGTGGTAAGGTTAAACACTCTGTGTGACCCTGATTTAGCCCACTGTGGTAAAAGTTAAACACTCTGTGTGACCCTGATTTAGCCCACTGTGGTAAAGGTTAAACACTCTGTGTGACCCTGATTTAGCCCACTGTGGTAAAAGGTTAAACACACTCTGTGTGACCCTGATTTAGCCCACTGTGGTAAAAGGTTAAACACTCTGTGTCCCTGATTTAGCCCACTGTGGTAAAAGTTAAACACTCTGTGTGACCCTGATTTAGCCCACTGTGGTAAAAGGTTAAACACTCTGTGTGACCCTGATTTAGCCCACTGTGGTAAAAGGTTAAACACTCTGTGTGACCCTGATTTAGCCCACTGTGGTAAAAGGTTAAACACTCTGTGTGGCCCTGATTTAGCCCACTGTGGTAAAAGGTTAAACACTCTGTGTGACCCTGATTTAGCCCACTGTATTTAAAGGTTAAACACTCTGTGTGACCCTGATTTAGCCCACTGTGGTAAAGGTTAAACACTCTGTGTGACCCTGATTTAGCCCACTGTGGTAAAGGTTAAACACTCTGTGTGACCCTGATTTAGCCCACTGTGGTAAAGGTAAACACTCTGTGTGACCCTGATTTAGCCCACTGTGGTAAAAGGTTAAACACTCTGTGTGACCCTGATTTAGCCCACTGTGGTAAAATGTTAATCACTCTGTGTGACCCTGATTTAGCCCACTGTGGTAATAGGTTAAACACTCTGTGTGACCCTGATTTAGCCCACTGTGGTAAAGGTTAAACACTCTGTGTGACCCTGATTTAGCCCACTGTGGTTAAAAGGTTAAACTCTGTGTGACCCTGATTTAGCCCACTGTGGTAAAAGGTTAAACACTCTGTGTGACCCTGATTTAGCCCACTGTGGTAAAAGGTAAACACTCTGTGTGACCCTGATTTAGCCCACTGTGGTAAAGGTTAAACACTCTGTGTGACCCTGATTTAGCCCACTGTGGTAAAAGGTTAAACACTCTGTGTGACCCTGATTTAGCCCACTGTGGTAAAAAGTTAACACTCTGTGTGACCCTGATTTAGCCCACTGTGGTAAAAGTTAACACTCTGTGTGACCCTGATTTAGCCCACTGTGGTAAAAGGTTAAACACTCGTGTGACCCTGATTTAGCCCACTGTGGTAAAAGGTTAAACACTCTGTGTGACCCTGATTTAGCCCACTGTGGTAAAAGGTAAACACTCTGTGTGACCCTGATTTAGCCCACTGTGGTAAAGGTTAAACACTCTGTGTGGCCCTGATTTAGCCCACTGTGGTAAAGTTAAACACTCTGTGTGACCTGATTTAGCCCACTGTGGTAAAGGTTAAACACTCTGTGTGACCCTGATTTAGCCCACTGTGGTAAAGGTTAAACACTCTGTGTGACCCTGATTTAGCCACTGTGGTAAAAGGTTAAACACTCTGTGTGACCCTGATTTAGCCCACTGTGGTAAAAGGTTAAACACTGTGTGACCCTGATTTAGCCCACTGTGGTAAAAGGTTAAACACTCTGTGTGACCCTGATTTAGCCCACTGTGGTAAAAGTTAAACACTCTTTGTGACCCTGATTTAGCCCACTGTGGTTAAAGGGTAACACTCTGTGTGGCCCTGATTTAGCCCACTGTGGTAAAAGTTAAACACTCTGTGTGACCCTGATTTAGCCCACTGTATTAAAAGTTAAACACTCTGTGTGACCCTGATTTAGCCCACTGTGGTAAAAGGTTAAACACTCTGTGTGACCCTGATTTAGCCCACTGTGGTAAAGGTTAAACACTCTGTGTGACCCTGATTTAGCCCACTGTGGTAAAAGGTTAAACACTCTGTGTGGCCCTGATTTAGCCCACTGCAGTTAAAAGTTAAACACTCTGTGTGACCCTGATTTAGCCCACTGTGGTAAAAGGTAAACACTCTGTGTGGCCCTGATTTAGCCCACTGTGGTTAAGGGTTAAACACTCTGTGTGACCCTGATTTAGCCCACTGTGGTTTAAATGTTAAACACTCTGGTGACCCTGATTTAGCCCACTGTGGTAAAAGGGTAAACACTCTGTGTGACCCTGATTTAGCCCTGTTGGTAAAAGGTTAAACACTCTGTGTGACCCTGATTTAGCCCCACTGTGGTAAAGGGTAAAACACTCTGTGTGACCCTGATTTAGCCCACTGTGGTTAAAGTTAAACCTCTGTGTGACCCTGATTTAGCCCACTGTGGTAAAAGGTTAAACACTCTGTGTGACCCTGATTTAGCCCACTGTGGTAAAAGGTTAAACACTCTGTGTGACCCTGATTTAGCCCACTGTGGTAAAAGGTTAAACACTCTGTGTGACCCTGATTTAGCCCACTGTGGTAAAAGGTTAAACACTCTGTGTGACCCTGATTTAGCCCACTGTGGTAAAAGGTTAACACTGTGTGACCCTGATTTAGCCCACTGTGGTAAAGGTTAAACACTCTGTGGACCCTGATTTAGCCCACTGTGGTAAAAGGTTAAACACTCTGTGTGGCCCTGATTTAGCCCACTGTGGTAAAAGGTTAAACACTCTGTGTGACCCTGTTTAGCCCACTGTGGTAAAAGGTTAAACACTCGTGTGACCCTGATTTAGCCCACTGTGGTAAAAGGTTAACACTCTGTGTGACCCTGATTTAGCCCACTGTGGTAAAGGTTAAACACTCTGTGTGACCCTGATTTAGCCCACTGTGGTAAAGGTTAACACTCTGTGTGACCCTGATTTAGCCCACTGTGGTAAAAGGTTAAACACTCTGTGTGACCCTGATTTAGCCCACTGTGGTAAAAGGTTAAACACTCTGTGTGGCCCTGATTTAGCCATCTGTGGTAAAAGGTTAAACACTCTGTGTGGCCCTGATTTAGCCCACTGTGGTAAAAGGTTAAACACTCTGTGACCCTGATTTAGCCCACTGTGGTAAAAGGTTAAACACTCTGTGTGGCCCTGATTTAGCCCTGCATTTAAAGGTTAAACACCTCTGTGTGACCCTGATTTAGCCCACTGCATTTAAATGTTAAACACTCTGGGTGACCCTGATTTAGCCCACTGTGGTAAAAGGGTAAACACTCTGTGTGACCCTGATTTAGCCCACTGTGGTAAAGGTTAAACCTCTGTGTGACCCTGATTTAGCCACTGTGGTAAAGGTTAAAACACTCTGTGTGGCCCTGATTTAGCCCACTGTGGTAAAAGGTTAAACACTCTGTGTGACCCTGATTTAGCCCACTGTGGTAAAAGGTTAAACACTCTGTGTGGCCCTGATTTAGCCCCACTGTGGTAAAAGGTAAACACTCTGTGTGACCCTGATTTAGCCCACTGTGGTAAAAGTTAAACACTCTGTGACCCTGATTTAGCCCACTGTGGTAAAAGGTTAAACACTCTGTGTGACCCTGATTTAGCCCACTGTGTAAAGGTTAAACACTCGTGTGACCCTGATTTAGCCCACTGTGGTAAAAGGTTAAACACTCTGTGTGACCCTGATTTAGCCCACTGTGGTAAAAGGTTAAACACTCTGTGTGACCCTGATTTAGCCCACTGTGGTAAAAGGTTAAACACTCTGTGTGACCCTGATTTAGCCCACTGTGGTAAAAGGTTAAACACTCTGTGTGACCCTGATTTAGCCCACTGTGGTAAAAGGTTAAAACACTCTGTGTGACCCTGATTTAGCCCACTGTGGTAAAAGGTTAAACACTCTGTGTGACCCTGATTTAGCCCACTGTGGTAAAAGGTTAAACACTCTGTGTGACCCTGATTTAGCCCACTGTGGTAAAAGGTTAAACACTCTGTGTGACCCTGATTTAGCCCACTGTGGTAAAAGGTTAAACACTCTGTGTGGCCCTGATTTAGCCCACTGTGGTTAAAAGTTAAACACTCTGTGTGACCCTGATTTAGCCCACTGTGGTAAAAGGTAAACACTCTGTGTGACCCTGATTTAGCCCACTGTGGTAAAAGGTTAAACACTCTGTGTGACCCTGATTTAGCCCACTGTGGTAAAAGTTAAACACTCTGTGTGACCCTGATTTAGCCCACTGTGGTAAAAGGTTAAACACTCTGTGTGACCCTGATTAGCCCACTGTGTTAAAAGGTTAACACTCTGTGTGACCCTGATTTAGCCCACTGTGGTAAAAGGTTAAACCTCTGTGTGACCCTGATTTAGCCCACTGTGGTAAAGGTTAAACACTCTGTGTGACCCTGATTTAGCCCACTGTGGTAAAGGTAAACACTCTGTGTGACCCTGATTTAGCCCACTGTGGTAAAAGGTTAAACACTACTCTGGTGACCCTGATTTAGCCCACTGTGGTAAAAGGTTAAACACTCTGTGTGACCCTGATTTAGCCCACTGTGGTAAAAGTTAAACACTCTGTGTGACCCTGATTTAGCCCACTGTGGTAAAAGGTTAAACACTCTGTGTGACCTTGATTTAGCCCACTGTTGTAAAAGGGTAAACACTCTGTGTGACCCTGATTTAGCCCACTGTATTTAAAGGTTAAACACTCTGTGTGACCCTGATTTAGCCCCTGTGGTAAAAGGTTAAACACTCTGTGTGGCCCTGATTTAGCCCACTGTGGTAAAAGTTAAACACTCTGTGTGACCCTGATTTAGCCCACTGTGGTAAAGGTTAAACACTCTGTGTGACCCTGATTTAGCCCACTGTGGTAAAAGGTTAACACTCTGTGTGACCCTGATTTAGCCCACTGTGGTAAAAGGTTAAACACTCTGTGTGACCCTGATTTAGCCCACTGTGGTAAAAGTTAAACACTCTGTGTGACCTGATTTAGCCCACTGTGGTAAAAGGTTAAACACTCTGTGTGACCCTGATTTAGCCCACTGTGGTAAAAGGTTAAACACTCTGTGTGACCCTGATTTAGCCCACTGTGGTTAAAGGTTAAACACTCTGTGTGACCCTGATTTAGCCCACTGTGCAAAAGGTTAACACTCTGTGTGACCTGATTAGCCCACTGTGGTAAAAGGTTAAACACTCTGTGTGCCCTGATTTAGCCCACTGTGGTAAAAGGTTAAACACTCTGTGTGACCCTGATTTAGCCCACTGTGGTAAAGGTTAAACACTCTGTGTGATCCTGATTTAGCCCACTGTGGTAAAAGTTAAACACTCTGTGGCCCTGATTTAGCCCACTGTGGTTAAAAGGTTAAACACTCTGTGTGACCCTGATTTAGCCCACTGTGGGTAAAAGGTTAACACTCTGTGTGACCCTGATTTAGCCCACTGTGGTTAAGGTTAAACACTCTGTGTGACCCTGATTTAGCCCACTGTGGTTAAAGGTTAAACACTCTGTGTGCCCCTGATTTAGCCCACTGGGTAAAGGGTAAACACTCTGTGTGACCCTGATTTAGCCCACTGTGGTAAAAGGTTAAACACTCTGTGTGACCCTGATTTAGCCCACTGTTTAAAGGTTAAACACTCTGTGTGACCCTGATTTAGCCCACTGTGGTAAAAGGTTAAACACTCTGTGTGACCCTGATTTAGCCCACTGTGGTAAAAGGTTAAACACTCTGTGTGACCCTGATTTAGCCCACTGTGGTAAAAGTTAACACTCTGTGTGACCTGATTTAGCCCACTGTGGTAAAAGGTAAACACTCTGTGTGACCCTGATTTAGCCACTGTGGTAAAGGTTAAACACTCTGTGTGACCCTGATTTAGCCCCTGTGGTAAAAGGTTAAACCTGTGTGACCCTGATTTAGCCCACTGTGGTAAAGGTTAAACACTCTGTGTGACCCTGATTTAGCCCACTGTGGTAAAAGGTTAAACACTCTGTGTGACCCTGATTTAGCCCACTGTGGAAAAGTTAAACACTCTGTGTGACCCTGATTTAGCCCACTGTGGTAAAAGGTTAAACACTCTGTGTGACCCTGATTTAGCCCACTGTGGTAAAAGGTTAAACACTCTGTGTGACCCTGATTTAGCCCACTGTGGTAAAGGTTAAACACTCTGTGTGACCCTGATTTAGCCCACTGTGGTAAAGGTTAAACACTCTGTGTGACCCTGATTTAGCCCACTGTGTAAAAGGTTAAACACTCTGTGTGACCCTGATTTAGCCCTGTGGTAAATTAAACACTCTGTGTGTGACCCTGATTTAGCCCACTGTGGTAAAAGGTTAAACACTCTGTGTGACCCTGATTTAGCCCACTGTGGTAAAAGGTTAAACACTCTGTGTGACCCTGATTTAGCCCACTGTGGTAAAAGGTTAAACACTCTGTGTGGCCCTGATTTAGCCCACTGCATTTAAAGGTTAAACACTCTGTGTGACCCTGATTTAGCCCACTGCATTTAAATGTTAAACACTCTGGGTGACCCTGATTTAGCCCACTGTGGTAAAAGGTTAAACACTCTGTGTGACCCTGATTTAGCCCACTGTGGTAAAAGGTTAAACACTCTGTGTGACCCTGATTTAGCCCACTGTGGTAAAGGTTAAACACTCTGTGTGGCCCTGATTTAGCCCACTGTGGTAAAAGGTTAAACACTCTGTGTGGCCCTGATTTAGCCCACTGTGGTAAAGGTTAAACACTCTGTGTGACCCTGATTTAGCCCACTGTGGTAAAAGGTTAAACACTCTGTGTGACCCTGATTTAGCCCACTGTGGTAAAAGGTTAACACTCTGTGTGACCCTGATTTAGCCCACTGTGGTAAAGGTTAAACACTCTGTGTGACCCTGATTTAGCCCACTGTGGTAAAGGTTAAACACTCTGTGTGACCCTGATTTAGCCCACTGTGGTAAAGGTTAAACACTCTGTGTGACCCTGATTTAGCCCACTGTGGTAAAAGTTAAACACTCTGTGTGACCCTGATTTAGCCCACTGTGGTAAAAGGTTAAACACTCTGTGACCCTGATTTAGCCCACTGTGGTTAAAGGTAAACACTCTGTGTGACCCTGATTTAGCCCACTGTGGTAAAAGGTTAAACACTCTGTGTGGCCCTGATTCAGCCCACTGCATTAAAAGGTTAAACACTCTGTGTGACCCTGATTTAGCCCACTGTGGTAAAGGTTAAACACTCTGTGTGACCCTGATTTAGCCCACTGTGGTAAAAGGTTAAAACACTCTGTGTGACCTGATTTAGCCCACTGTGGTAAAAGGTTAAACACTCTGTGTGACCCTGATTTAGCCCACTGTGGTTAAAAGTTAAACACTCTGTGTGACCCTGATTTAGCCCACTGTGGTAAAAGGTTAAACACTCTGTGTGACCCTGATTTAGCCCACTGTGGTAAAAGGTTAAACACTCTGTGTGACCCTGATTTAGCCCACTGTGGTAAAAGGTTAAACACTCTGTGTGACCCTGATTTAGCCCACTGTGGTAAAAGGTTAAACACTCTGTGTGACCCTGATTTAGCCCACTGTGGTAAAAGGTTAAACACTCTGTGTGACCCTGATTTAGCCCACTGTGGTAAAAGGTTAAACACTCTGTGTGACCCTGATTTAGCCCACTGTGGTAAAGGTTAAACACTCTGTGTGACCCTGATTTAGCCCACTGTGGTAAAAGGTAAACACTCTGTGTGACCCTGATTTAGCCCACTGTGGTAAAAGGTTAAACACTCTGTGTGACCCTGATTTAGCCCACTGTATTTAAAGGTTAAACACTCTGTGTGACCCTGATTTAGCCCACTGTGGTAAAGGTTAAACACTCTGTGTGCCCTGATTTAGCCCACTGTGGTAAAAGGTTAAACACTCTGTGTGACCCTGATTTAGCCCACTGTGGTAAAAGGTTAAACACTCTGTGTGACCCTGATTTAGCCCACTGTGGTAAAAGGTTAAACACTCTGTGTGACCCTGATTTAGCCCACTGTGGTAAAAGGTTAAACACTCTGTGTGACCCTGATTTAGCCCACTGTGGTAAAAGGTTAAACACTCTGTGTGACCCTGATTTAGCCACTGTGGTAAAAGGTTAACACTCTGTGTGACCCTGATTTAGCCCATTGTGGTAAAAGGTTAAACACTCTGTGTGACCCTGATTTAGCCCACTGTGGTTAAAGGTAAAACACTCTGTATGGCCCTGATTTAGCCCACTGTGGTAAAAGGTTAAACACTCTGTGTGGCCCTGATTTAGCCCACTGTTAAAGGTTAAACACTCTGTGTGACCCTGATTTAGCCCACTGTGGTAAAAGGTTAAACACTCTGTGTGACCCTGATTTAGCCCACTGTGGTAAAAGGTTAAACACTCTGTGTGACCCTGATTTAGCCCACTGTGGTAAAAGGTTAAACACTCTGTGTGACCCTGATTTAGCCCACTGTGGTAAAAGTTAAACACTCTGTGTGACCCTGATTTAGCCCACTGTGGTAAAAGGTTAAACACTCTGTGTGACCCTGATTTAGCCCACTGCATTTAAAGGTTAAACACTCTGTGTGACCCTGATTTAGCCCACTGTGGTTAAAGGTTAAACACTCTGTGTGACCCTGATTTAGCCCACTGTGGTAAAAGGTTAAACACTCTGTGTGACCCTGATTTAGCCCACTGTGGTAAAACGGTAAACACTCTGTGTGACCCTGATTTAGCCCACTGTATTAAAAGGTTAAACACTCTGTGTGACCCTGATTTAGCCCACTGTGGTAAAAGGTTAAACACTCTGTGTGACCCTGATTTAGCCCACTGTGGTAAAAGGTTAAACACTCTGTGTGACCCTGATTTAGCCCACTGTGGTAAAAGGTTAAACACTCTGTGTGACCCTGATTTAGCCCACTGTGGTAAAAGGTTAAACACTCTGTGTGCCCTGATTTAGCCCACTGTGGTAAAGGTTAAACACTCTGTGTGACCTGATTTAGCCCACTGTGGTAAAGGTTAAACACTCTGTGTGACCCTGATTTAGCCCACTGTGGTAAATTAAACACTCTGTGTGACCCTGATTTAGCCACTGTGGTAAAAGGGTAAACACTCGATGTGACTCTGATTTAGCCCACTGTGGTAAAAGGTTAAACACTCTGTGTGACCCTGATTTAGCCCACTGATTTAAAGGTTAAACACTCTGTGTGACCCTGATTTAGCCCACTGTGGTAAAGGTTAAACACTCTGTGTGACCCTGATTTAGCCCACTGTGGTAAAAGGTTTAACACTCTGTGTGACCCTGATTTAGCCCACTGTGTAAAGGTTAAACACTCTGTGTGACCCTGATTTAGCCCACTGTGGTAAAAGGTTAAACACTCGGTGTGACCCTGATTTAGCCCACTGTGGTAAAAGGTTAAACACTCTGTGTGACCCTGATTTAGCCCACTGTGGTAAAAGGTTAAACACTCTGTGTGACCCTGATTTAGCCCACTGTGGTAAAGGTTAAACACTCTGTGTGACCCTGATTTAGCCCACTGTGGTAAAGTACATAACTCTGTGTGGCCCTGATTTAGCCCTGTGGTAAAAGGTTAAACACTCTCTGTGTGACTGATTTAGCCCACTGCATTAAAAGGTTAAACACTCTGTGTGACCCTGATTTAGCCCACTGTGGTAAAAGTTAAACACTCTGTGTGCCCTGATTTAGCCCACTGTGGTAAAAGGTTAAACACTCTGTGTGACCCTGATTTAGCCCACTGTGGTTAAAAGGTAAACACTCTGTGTGGCCCTGATTTAGCCCACTGTGGTAAAAGGTTAAACACTCTGTGTGACCCTGATTTAGCCCACTGTGGTAAAAGGTTAAACACTCGATGTGACTCTGATTTAGCCCACTGTGGTAAAGGTTAAACACTCTGTGTGACCCTGATTTAGCCCACTGTATTTAAAGGTTAAACACTCTGTGTGGCCCTGATTTAGCCCACTGTGGTAAAAGTTAAACACTCTGTGTGACCCTGATTTAGCCCACTGTGGTAAAGGTTAAACACTCTGTGTGACCCTGATTTAGCCCACTGTGGTAAAAGGTTAAACACTCTGTGTGACCCTGATTTAGCCCACTGTGGTAAAGGTTAAACACTCTGTGTGACCCTGATTTAGCCCACTGTGGTAATAAGTTAAACACTCTGTGTGACCCTGATTTAGCCCACTGTGGTAAAAGGTTAAACACTCTGTGTGACCCTGATTTAGCCCACTGTGGTAAAAGGTTAAACACTCTGTGTGACCCTGATTTAGCCCACTGTGGTTAAAGGGTAAACACTCTGTATGGCCCTGAGTTAGCCCACTGTGGTAAAAGGTTAAACACTCTGTGTGGCCTGATTCAGCCCACTGCATTAAAAGGTTAAACACTCTGTGTGACCCTGATTTAGCCCACTGTGGTAAAAGGTTAAACACTCTGTGTGACCCTGATTTAGCCCACTGTGGTAAAAGGTTAAACACTCTGTGTGATCCTGATTTAGCCCACTGTGGTAAAAGGTTAAACACTCTGTGTGGCCCTGATTTAGCCCACTGCAGTTAAAAGTTAAACACTCTGTGTGACCCTGATTTAGCCCACTGTGGTAAAAGGTAAACACTCTGTGTGGCCCTGATTTAGCCCACTGCATTTAAAGGTTAAACACTTTGTGTGACCCTGATTTAGCCCACTGCATTTAAATGTTAAACACTCTGGGTGACCCTGATTTAGCCCACTGTGGTAAAAGGGTAAACACTCTGTGTGACCCTGATTTAGCCATATGTGGTAAAAGGTTAAACACTCTGTGTGACCTTGATTTAGCCCACTGTGGTAAAAGGGTAAACACTCTGTGTGACCCTGATTTAGCCCACTGTATTTAAAGGTTAAACACTCTGTGTGACCCTGATTTAGCCCACTGTGGTAAAAGGTTAAACACTCTGTGTGACCCTGATTTAGCCCACTGTGGTAAAATGTTAAACACTCTGTGTGACCCTGATTTAGCCCACTGTGGTAAAGGGTAAACACTCTGTGTGACCCTGATTTAGCCACTGTGGTAAAAGGTTAAACACTCTGTGTGACCCTGATTTAGCCCACTGTATTTAAAGGTTAAACACTCTGTGTGACCCTGATTTAGCCCACTGTGGTAAAAGGTTAAACACTCTGTGTGACCCTGATTTAGCCCACTGTGGTAAAATGTTAAACACTCTGTGTGACCCTGATTTAGCCCACTGTGGTAAAAGGTTAAACACTCTGTGTGACCCTGATTTAGCCCACTGTGGTAATAAGTTAAACACTCTGTGTGACCCTGATTTAGCCCACTGTGGTAAAGGTTAAACACTCTGTGTGACCCTGATTTAGCCCACTGTGGTAAAAGGTTAAACACTCTGTGTGACCCTGATTTAGCCCACTGTGGTAAAAGGTTAAACACTCTGTGTGACCCTGATTTAGCCACTGTGGTAAAAGTTAAACACTCTGTGTGACCCTGATTTAGCCCACTGTGGTTAAGGGTAAACACTCTGTGTGACCCTGATTTAGTCCACTGTGGTAAAAGGTTAAACACTCTGTGTGGCCTTGATTCAGCCCACTGCATTAAAAGGTTAAACACTCTGTGTGACCCTGATTTAGCCCACTGTGGTAAAAGGTTAAACACTGTGTGACCCTGATTTAGCCCACTGTGGTAAAAGGTTAAACACTCTGTGTGACCCTGATTTAGCCCACTGTGGTAAAAGGTTAAACACTCTGTGTGACCCTGATTTAGCCCACTGCAGTTAAAAGTTAAACACTCTGTGTGACCCTGATTTAGCCCACTGTGGTAAAAGGTTAAACACTCTGTGTGGCCTGATTTAGCCCACTGGGTAAAAGTTAAACACTCTGTGTGACCCTGATTTAGCCCACTGTGGTAAGGTTAAACACTTTGTGTGACCCTGATTTAGCCCACTGCATTTAAATGTTAAACACTCTGGGTGACCCTGATTTAGCCCACTGTGGTAAAAGGGTAAACACTCTGTGTGACCCTGATTTAGCCCACTGTGGTAAAAGGTTAAACACTCTGTGTGACCCTGATTTAGCCCACTGTGGTAAAAGGGTAAACACTCTGTGTGACCCTGATTTAGCCCACTGTGGTAAAGGTTAAACACTCTGTGTGACCCTGATTTAGCCCACTGTGGTAAAGGTTAAACACTCTGTGTGACCCTGATTTAGCCCACTGTGGTAAAAGGTTAAACACTCTGTGTGACCCTGATTTAGCCCACTGTATTTAAAGGTTAAACACTCTGTGTGACCCTGATTTAGCCCACTGTGGTAAAAGGTTAAACACTCTGTGTGACCCTGATTTAGCCCACTGTGGTAAAAGGTTAAACACTCTGTGTGACCCTGATTTAGCCCACTGTGGTAAAAGGTTAAACACTCTGTGTGCCCTGATTTAGCCCACTGTGGTTAAAGTTAAACACTCTGTGTGACCCTGATTTAGCCCTGTGGTAAAGGTTAAACACTCTGTGTGGCCTGATTTAGCCCACTGCATTTAAAGGTTAAACACTCTGTGTGACCCTGATTTAGCCCACTGTGGTTAAAGGTTAAACACTCTGTGTGACCCTGATTTAGCCCACTGTGGTAAAAGGTTAAACACTCGTGTGACCCTGATTTAGCCCACTGTGGTAAAAGGTTAAACACTCTGTGTGACCCTGATTTAGCCCACTGTGGTAAAGGTTAAACACTCTGTGTGACCCTGATTTAGCCCACTGTGGTAAAAGGTTAAACACTCTGTGGACCCTGATTTAGCCCACTGTGGTAAAGGTTAAACACTCTGTGTGACCCTGATTTAGCCCACTGTGGTAAAGGGTAACACTCTGTGTGGCCCTGATTTAGCCCACTGTGGTAAAAGGTTAAACACTCTCTGTGTGACCCTGATTTAGCCCACTGTGGTAAAAGGTTAAACACTCTGTGTGACCCTGATTTAGCCCACTGTGGTAAAAGGTTAAACACTCTGTGTGACCCTGATTTAGCCCTGTGGTAAAAGGTTAACACTCTGTGTGACCCTGATTTAGCCCACTGTGGTAAAAGGTTAAACACTCTGTGTGACCCTGATTTAGCCCACTGTGGTAAAAGGTTAAACACTCTGTGTGACCCTGATTTAGCCCACTGTGGTAAAAGGTTAAACACTCTGTGTGACCCTGATTTAGCCCACTGTGGTTAAAGTTAAACACTCTGTGTGACCCTGATTTAGCCCACTGTGGTAAAGGTTAAACACTCTGTGTGACCCTGATTTAGCCCACTGTGGTAAAAGTTAAACACTCTGTGTGACCCTGATTTAGCCCACTGTGGTAAAAGGTTAAACACTCTGTGTGACCCTGATTTAGCCCACTGTGGTAAAATTTTAAACACTCTGTGTGACCCTGATTTAGCCCACTGTGGTAAAAGGTTAAACACTCTGTGTGACCCTGATTTAGCCCACTGTGGTTTAAAGGTTAAACACTCTGTGTGACCCTGATTTAGCCCACTGTGGTAAAAGGTTAAACACTCTGTGTGACCCTGATTTAGCCCACTGTGGTAAAAGGTTAAACACTCTGTGTGACCCTGATTTAGCCCACTGTGGTAAAAGGTTAAACACTCTGTGTGACCCTGATTTAGCCCACTGTGGTAAAAGGTTAAACACTCTGTGTGACCCTGATTTAGCCCACTGTGGTAAAGGTTAAACACTCTGTGTGACCCTGATTTAGCCACTGTGGTAAAAGGTTAAACACTCTGTGTGGCCTGATTTAGCCCACTGCATTAAAGGTTAAACACTCTGTGTGACCCTGATTTAGCCCACTGTGGTAAAAGTTAAACACTCTGTGTGACCCTGATTTAGCCCACTGCATTTAAAGGTTAAACACTCTGTGTGACCCTGATTTAGCCCACTGTGGTAAAAGGTTAAACACTCTGTGTGACCTGATTTAGCCCACTGTGGTAAAAGGTTAAACACTCTGTGTGACCCTGATTTAGCCCACTGTGGTAAAGGTTAAACACTCTGTGTGACCCTGATTTAGCCCACTGTGGTAAAAGTTAAACACTCTGTGTGACCCTGATTTAGCCCACTGTGGTAAAAGTTAAACACTCTGTGTGGCCCTGATTTAGCCCACTGTGGTAAAAGGTTAAACACTCTGTGTGGCCCTGATTTAGCCCACTGCATTTAAAGGTTAAACACTCTGTGTGACCCTGATTTAGCCCACTGTGGTAAAAGTTTAACACTCTGTGTGACCCTGATTTAGCCCACTGTGGTAAAAGGTTAAACACTCTGTGTGACCCTGATTTAGCCACTGTGGTAAAAGGTTAAACACTCTGTGTGACCCTGATTTAGCCCACTGTGGTAAAAGGTTAAACACTCTGTGTGACCCTGATTTAGCCCACTGTGGTAAAAGGTTAAACACTCTGTGTGACCTGATTTAGCCCACTGTGGTAAAGGTTAAACACTCTGTGTGACCCTGATTTAGCCCACTGTGGTAAAAGGTTAAACTCTGTGTGACCCTGATTTAGCCCACTGTGGTAAAAGGTTAAACACTCTGTGTGACCCTGATTTAGCCCACTGTGGTAAAAGGTTAAACACTCTGTGTGACCCTGATTTAGCCCACTGTGGTAAAGGTTAAACACTCTGTGTGACCCTGATTTAGCCCACTGTGGTAAAAGGTTAAACACTCTGTGTGACCCTGATTTAGCCCACTGTGGTAAAAGGTTAAACACTCTGTGTGACCCTGATTTAGCCCACTGTGGTAAAGGTTAAACACTCTGTGTGACCCTGATTTAGCCCACTGTGGTAAAAGGTTAAACACTCTGTGTGACCCTGATTTAGCCCACTGTGGTTAAAGTTAAACACTCTGTGTGACCCTGATTTAGCCCACTGTGGTAAAAGGTTAAACACTCTGTGTGACCCTGATTTAGCCCACTGTGGTAAAAGGTTAAACACTCTGTGTGACCCTGATTTAGCCCACTGTGGTAAAGGTTAAAGGTGTGCCCACTGCATTTAAAGGTTAAACACTCTGTGTGACCCTGATTTAGCCCACTGTGGTAAAGGTTAAACACTCTGTGTGACCCTGATTTAGCCCACTGTGGTAAAGGGTAAACACTCTGTGTGACCCTGATTTAGCCCACTGTGGTAAAAGGTTAAACACTGTGTGACCCTGATTTAGCCCACTGTGGTAAAAGGTTAACACTCTGTGTGACCCTGATTTAGCCCACTGTGGTAAAAGGTTAAACACTCTGTGTGACCCTGATTTAGCCCACTGTGGTAAAAGGTTAAACACTCTGTGTGACCCTGATTTAGCCCATCTGTGGTAAAAGGTTAACACTCTGTGTGACCCTGATTTAGCCCACTGTGGTAAAAGGTTAAACACTCTGTGTGACCCTGATTTAGCCCACTGTGGTAAAAGGTTAAACACTCTGTGTGACCTGATTTAGCCCACTGTGGTAAAAGTTAAACACTCTGTGTGACCCTGATTTAGCCCACTGTGTTAAAAGTTAAACACTCTGTGTGACCCTGATTTAGCCCACTGTGGTTAAAGGTTAAACACTCTGTGTGACCCTGATTTAGCCCACTGTGGTAAAAGTTTAACACTCTGTGTGACCCTGATTTAGCCCACTGTGGTAAAGGTTAAACACTCTGTGTGACCCTGATTTAGCCCACTGTGGTAAAAGTTAAACACTCTGTGTGACCCTGATTTAGCCCACTGTGGTAAAAGGTTAAACACTCTGTGTGCCCTGATTTAGCCCACTGTGGTTAAAGGTTAAACACTCTGTGTGACCCTGATTTAGCCCACTGTGGTAAAAGGTTAACACTCTGTGTGACCCTGATTTAGCCCACTGTGGTAAAAGTTAAACACTCTGTGTGACCCTGATTTAGCCCACTGTGGTAAAAGGTTAAACACTCTGTGTGGCCCTGATTTAGCCCACTGTGGTAAAATGTTAAACACTCTGTGTGACCCTGATTTAGCCCACTGTGGTAAAAGTTAAACACTCTGTGTGACCCTGATTTAGCCCACTGTGGTTAAAGGGTAAACACTCTGTGTGACCCTGATTTAGCCCACTGTGGTTAAAGGTAAAACACTCTGTGTGGCCCTGATTTAGCCCACTGTGGTAAAAGGTTAAACACTCTGTGTGACCCTGATTTAGCCCACTGTGTAAAAGGTTAACACTCTGTGTGACCCTGATTTAGCCCACTGTGGTAAAAGGTTAAACACTCTGTGTGACCCTGATTTAGCCCACTGTGGTAAAAGGTTAAACACTCTGTGTGACCCTGATTTAGCCCACTGTGGTAAAGGTTAAACACTCTGTGTGACCCTGATTTAGCCCACTGTGGTAAAAGGTTAAACACTCTGTGTGACCCTGATTTAGCCCACTGTGGTAAAGGTTAAACACTCTGTGTGACCCTGATTTAGCCCACTGTGGTAAAGGTTAAACACTCTGTGTGACCCTGATTTAGCCCACTGTGGTAAAAGGTTAAACACTCTGTGTGACCCTGATTTAGCCCACTGTGGTAAAAGGTTAAACACTCTGTGTGACCCTGATTTAGCCCACTGTGGTAAAAGGTTAAACACTCTGTGTGACCCTGATTTAGCCCACTGTGGTAAAAGGTTAAACACTCTGTGTGACCCTGATTTAGCCCACTGTGGTAAAAGGTTAAACACTCTGTGTGACCCTGATTTAGCCCACTGTGGTAAAAGGTTAAACACTCTGTGTGACCCTGATTTAGCCCACTGTGGTAAAAGGTTAACACTCTGTGTGACCCTGATTTAGCCCACTGTGGTTAAAGGTTAAACACTCTGTGTGGCCCTGATTTAGCCCACTGTGGTTAAAGGTTAAACACTCTGTGTGACCCTGATTTAGCCCACTGTGGTAAAAGGTTAAACACTCTGTGTGACCCTGATTTAGCCCACTGTGGTAAAAG
>NW_022264867.1:0-21856 GCF_002021735.2 Oncorhynchus kisutch
TTCATCAGTATTGCCTGGTGGTCCTGACTCATCCATATTGCTGGTGGTCCTGAGTTCATCCATATGCCTGTTGGTCCTGACTTCATCCATATTGCCTGGTGGTCCTGACTTCATTCAGTTGCCTGTGGGTCCTGACTTCATCCATGTTGCCTGGTGGTCCTGACTTCATCCATAGTGCCTGGTGGTCCTGAGTTCATCCATATTGCCTGGTGGTCTGACTTCATCCATATTGCCTGGTGGTCCTGACTTCATCCATATTGCCTGGTGGTCCTGAGTTCATCCATTTTGCCTGGTGGTCCTGATTTCATCCATATGCCTGGTGGTCCTGACTTCATCCATATTGCTGGTGGTCCTGAGTTCATCCATATTACCTGGTGGTCCTGAGTTCATCCATATTGCCTGGTGGTCCTGAGTTCATCCATTGCCTGGTGGTCCTGACTTCATCCATATTACTGGTGGTCCTGAGTTCATCCATATTGCCTGGTGGTCCTGAGTTCATCCATTGCCTGGTGGTCCTGAGTTCATCCTTATTGCCTGTTGGTCCTGACTTCATCCATATTGCCTGGTGGTCCTGACTTCATCCGTATTGCCTGGTGGTCCTGACTTCATCTGTATTGCCTGGTTGTCCTGACTTCATCCATATTGCCTGTTGGTCCTGACTTCATCCATATTGCCTGGTGGTCCTGACTTCATCCATATTGCCTGTTGTCCTGACTTCATCCACATTGCCTGGTGGGCCTGACTTCATCCATATTACCTGGTGGTCATTAGTTCATCCATATTACCTGGTGGTCCTGAGTTCATCATTATTACCTGGTGGTCCTGAGTTCATCCTTATTACCTGGTGTTCCTGAGTTCATCCATATTGCCTGTTGTCCTGACTTATCCATATTACCTGTGGTCCAGAGTCATCAGTATTGCCTGGTGGTCCGAACTTCATCCGTATTGCCTGGTGGTCCTGAGTTCATCAGTATTGCCTGTGGTCCTGACTTCCTCAATATTGCCTGGTGGTCCTGTGAATCCATATTGCCTGTTGGTCCTGACTTCATCCATGTTGCCTGGTGGTCCTGACTTCATTTGTGCCTGGTGGTCCTGACTTCATCCATGTGCCTGTGGTCCTGACTTCATCCATATTGCCTGGTGGTCCTGAGTCATCCATATTGCCTGGTGGTCCTGAGTTCATCCTTATTACCTGGTGGTCCTGAGTTCATCCATATTGCCTGGTGGTCCTGAGTTCATCCATTTTGCCTGGTGGTCCTGAGTTCATCCATATTGCCTGGTGGTCCTGAGTTCATCATATTGCCTGGTGGTCCTGACTTCATCAGTATTGCCTGGTGGGTCCTGACTTCATCCATATTGCTGTTGGTCCTGACTTCATCGTATTGCCTGGTGGTCCTGACTTCATGTATTTGCCTGTTGGGGTGAGTTCATCACATTGCCTGTTGGTCCTGACTTCATTGTATTGCCTGGTGGTCCTGAGTTCATCCATATTGCCTGGTGGTCCTGAGTTCATCCATATTACCTGGTGGTCCTGAGTTCATCCATATTGCCTGGTGGTCCTGACTTCATCCATATTGCCTGTGGTCCTGAGTTCATCATATTGCCTGGTGGTCCTGACTTCATCCATATTGCCTGGGGTCCTGGGGGGGGGTGGTTTTAATCCGTATTGCCTGTTGGTCCTGACTTCATCCATATTGCCTGTTGGTCCTGACTTCATCCAATTGCCTGTTGGTCCTGACTTCATCCATATTGCCTTGTGGTCCTGACTTCATCCGTATTGCCTGGTGGTCCTGACTTCATCCATATTGCCTGGTGGTCCTGAGTTCATCCGTATTGCCTGGTGGTCCTGACTTCATCATATTGCCTGGTGGTCCTGACTTCATCCATATTGCCTGGTGGTCCTGACTTCATCCATGTTGCCTGGTGGTCCTGACTTCATCCATATTGCCTGGTGGTCCTGACTTCATCCGTATTGCCTGGTGGTCCTGAGTTCATCCATATTGCCTGGTGGTCCTGAGTTCATCCATATTGCCTGGTGGTCCTGAGTTCATCCATATTGCCTGGTGGTCCTGACTTCATCCATTTTGCCTGGTGGTCCTGAGTTAATCCATATTGCCTGTTGGTCCTGACTTCATCCACATTGCCTGTTGGTCCTGACTTCATCTGTATTGCCTGGTGGTCCTGACTTCATCTGTATTGCCTGGTTGTCCTGACTTCCTCCACATTGCCTGTTGGTCCTGACTTCATCCGTATTGCCCGGTGGTCCTGACTTAATGCATTTTGACTGTTGGTGGTGACTTCATCCACATTGCCTGGTGGGCCTGACTTCATCCATATTACCTGGTGGTCATTAGTTCATCCATATTACCTGGTGGTCCTGAGTTCATCATTATTACCTGGTGGTCCTGAGTTCATCCTTATTACCTGGTGTTCCTGAGTTCATCCATATTGCCTGGTGGTCCTGACTTTATCCATATTACCTGTTGGTCCAGAGTTCATCAGTATTGCCTGGTGGTCCGAACTTCATCCGTATTGCCTGGTGGTCCTGAGTTCATCAGTATTGCCTGGTGGTCCTGACTTCCTCCATATTGACTGGTGGTCCTGTGAATCCATATTGCCTGTTGGTCCTGACTTCATCCATGTTGCCTGGTGGTCCTGACTTCATTCATGTTGCCAGGTGGTCCTGACTTCATCCATGTTGCCTGTTGGTCCTGACTTCATCCATATTGCCTGGTGGTCCTGAGTTCATCCATATTGCCTGGTGGTCCTGAGTTCATCCTTATTGCCTGGTGGTCCTGAGTTCATCCATATTGCCTGGTGGTCCTGAGTTCATCCATATTGCCTGGTGGTCCTGAGTTCATCCATATTGCCTGGTGGTCCTGAGTTCATCCGTATTGCCTGGTGGTCCTGACTTCATCTGTATTGCCTGGTTGTCCTGACTTCCTCCACATTGCCTGTTGGTCCTGACTTCATCCGTATTGCCTGTGGTCCTGACTTCATCCATTTTGCCTGTTGGTCCTGACTTCATCCATATTGCCTGTTGGTCCTGACTTCATCGTATTGCCTGGTGGTCCTGAGTTCATCCATATTGCCTGGTGTTCCTGAGTTAATCCATATTGCCTGGTGGTCCTGAGTTCATCCATATTGCCTGGTGGTCCTGACTTCATCCATATTGCCTGTTGGTCCTGAGTTCATCAGTATTGCCTGGTGGTCCTGACTTCATCCGTATTGCCTGGGGGTCCTGAGTTCATCCGTATTGCCTGTTGGTCCTGACTTCATCCATATTGCCTGTTGGTCCTGACTTCATCCACATTGCCTGTTGGTCCTGACTTCATCTGTATTGCCTGGTGGTCCTGAGTTCATCCATATTGCCTGGTGGTCCTGACTTCATCCATATTGCCTGGTGGTCCTGAGTTCATCCATATTGCCTGTTGGTCCTGACTTCATCCATATTGCCTGTTGGTCCTGACTTCATCCATATTGCCTGGTGGTCCTGACTTCATCCATATTGCCTGGTGGTCCTGACTTCATCCATATTGCCTGGTGGTCCTGACTTCATCCGTATTGCCTGGTGGTCCTGAGTTCATCCTTATTGCCTGGTGGTCCTGAGTTCATCCATATTGCCTGGTGGTCCTGACTTCATCCATATTGCCTGTTGGTCCTGAGTTCATCATATTGCCTGGTGGTCCGACTTCATCATCGTATTGCCTGGTGGTCCTGAGTTCATCCATATTGCCTGGTGGTCCTGACTTCATCCATATTGCCTGGTGGTCCTGTGAATCCATATTGCCTGTTGGTCCTGACTTCATCCATGTTGCCTGGTGGTCCTGACTTCATCCATGTTGCCTGGTGGTCCTGACTTCATCCGTATTGCCTGGTGGTCCTGAGTTCATCCGTATTGCCTGGTGGTCCTGACTTCATCCATATTGCCTGTTGGTCCTGAGTTCATCCGTATTGCCTGGTGGTCCTGACTTCATCCATATTGCCTGGTGGTCCTGACTTCATCCATATTGCCTGGTGGTCCTGACTTCATCCGTATTGCCTGGTGGGCCTGAGTTCATCCTTATTGCCTGGTGGTCCTGAGTTCATCCATATTGCCTGGTGGTCCTGACTTTATCCATATTGCCTGTTGGTCCTGAGTTCATCATATTGCCTGGTGGTCCTGACTTCATCCATATTGCCTGGTGGTCCTGAGTTCATCCATATTGCCTGGTGGTCCTGACTTCCTCCATATTGCCTGGTGGTCCTGTGAATCCATATTGCCTGTTGGTCCTGAGTTCATCCGTATTGCCTGGTGGTCCTGAGTTCATCCTTATTACCTGGTGGTCCTGAGTTCATCCATATTGCCTGGTGGTCCTGACTTTATCCATATTGCCTGGTGGTCCTGACTTCATCCATATTGCCTGGTGGTCCTGACTTCATCCATATTGCCTGGTGGTCCTGACTTCATCCATATTGCCTGGTGGTCCTGACTTCATCCATATTGCCTGTTGGTCCTGAGTTCATCAGTATTGCCTGGTGGTCCGACTTCATCCGTATTGCCTGGTGGTCCTGAGTTCATCCATATTGCCTGGTGGTCCTGACTTCATCCATATTGCCTGGTGGTCCTGAATCCATATTGCCTGTTGGTCCTGACTTCATCCATATTGCCTGGTGGTCCTGACTTCATCCATTTGCCTGGTGGTCCTGACTTCATCCATATTGCCTGGTGGTCCTGACTTCATCCGTATTGCCTGGTGGTCCTGAGTTCATCCGTATTGCCTGGTGGTCCTGAGTTCATCCGTATTGCCTGTGGTCCTGACTTCATCCATATTGCCTGTTGGTCCTGACTTCATCGTATTGCCTTGTGGTCCTGAGTTCATCCATATTGCCTGGTGGTCCTGACTTCATCCATATTGCCTGGTGGTCCTGAGTTCATCCATATTTCCTGGTGGTCCTGAGTTCATCCATATTGCCTGGTGGTCCTGAGTTCATCCATATTGCCTGGTGGTCCTGACTTCATCCATATTGCCTGTGGTCCTGAGTTCATCATATTGCCTGGTGGTCTGACTTCATCCGTATTGCCTGGTGGTCCTGAGTTCATCCATATTGCCTGTTGGTCCTGACTTCATCCATATTGCCTGTTGGTCCTGACTTCATCCGTATTGCCTTGTGGTCCTGAGTTCATCCATATTGCCTGGTGGTCCTGACTTCATCCATATTGCCTGGTGGTCCTGAGTTCATCCGTATTGCCTGTTGGTCCTGACTTCATCAATATTGCCTGTTGGTCCTGACTTCATCCATATTGCCTGGTGGTCCTGACTTCATCCATATTGCCTGGTGGTCCTGACTTCATCCATATTGCCTGGTGGTCCTGACTTCATCCGTATTGCCTGGTGGTCCTGAGTTCATCCTTATTGCCTGGTGGTCCTGAGTTCATCCATATTGCCTGGTGGTCCTGACTTCATCCATATTGCCTGTTGGTCCTGAGTTCATCAGTTTGCCTGGTGGTCCTGACTTCATCCATATTGCCTGGTGGTCCTGAGTTCATCCATATTGCCTGGTGGTCCTGACTTCCTCCATATTGCCTGGTGGTCCTGTGAATCCATATTGCCTGTTGGTCCTGACTTCATCCATGTTGCCTGGTGGTCCTGACTTCATCCATGTTGCCTGGTGGTCCTGACTTCATCCGTATTGCCTGGTGGTCCTGAGTTCATCCGTATTGCCTGGTGGCCTGACTTCATCCATATTGCCTGTTGGTCCTGAGTTCATCATATTGCCTGGTGGTCCTGACTTCATCCATATTGCCTGGTGGTCCTGACTTCATCCATATTGCCTGGTGGTCCTGACTTCATCCGTATTGCCTGGTGGTCCTGAGTTCATCCTATTGCCTGGTGGTCCTGAGTTCATCCATATTGCCTGTTGGTCCTGACTTTATCCATATTGCCTGTTGGTCCAGAGTTCATCAGTATTGCCTGGTGGTCCGAACTTCATCCATATTGCCTGGTGGTCCTGAGTTCATCCATATTGCATGGTGGTCCTGACTTCCTCCATATTGCCTGGTGGTCCTGTGAATCCATATTGCCTGTTGGTCCTGAGTTCATCCGTATTGCCTGGTGGTCCTGAGTTCATCCTTATTACCTGGTGGTCCTGAGTTCATCCATATTGCCTGGTGGTCCTGACTTCATCCATATTGCCTGGTGGTCCTGACTTCATCCATATTGCCTGGTGGTCCTGACTTCATCCATATTGCCTGGTGGTCCTGACTTCATCCATATTGCCTGTTGGTCCAGAGTTCATCATATTGCCTGGTGGTCCTGACTTCATCCGTATTGCCTGGTGGTCCTGAGTTCATCCATATTGCCTGGTGGTCCTGACTTCATCCATATTGCCTGGTGGTCCTGTTCATCCATATTGCCTGTTGGTCCTGACTTCATCCATGTTGCCTGGTGGTCCTGACTTCATCCATATTGCCTGGTGGTCCTGACTTCATCCATATTGCCTGGTGGTCCTGACTTCATCCGTATTGCCTGGTGGTCCTGAGTTCATCCGTATTGCCTGGTGGTCCTGAGTTCATCCATATTGCCTGTTGGTCCTGACTTCATCCGTATTGCCTGGGGTCCTGACTTCATCCGTCCTGTTGGTCCTGACTTCATCCATATTGCCTGTTGGTCCTGACTTCATCCATATTGCCTTTGGTCCTGACTTCATCCATTTGCCTGTTTGTCCTGACTTCATCCATATTGCCTGTTGGTCCTGACTTCATCCATATTGCCTGGTGGTCCTGACTTCATCCGTATTGCCTGGTGGTCCTGAGTTCATCCGTATTGCCTGGTGGTCCTGAGTTCATCCATATTGCCTGTTGGTCCTGACTTCATCCATATTGCCTGTTGGTCCTGAGTACATCAGTATTGCGTGGTGGTCTTGACTTCATCCACATTGCCTGGGGGTCCTGAGTTCATCCGTATTGCCTGTTGGTCCTGACTTCATCCACGTTGCCTGTTGGTCCTGACTTCATCCATATTGCCTGTTGGTCCTGACTTCATCCATATTGCCTGTTGGTCCTGACTTCATCCATATTGCCTGTTGGTCCTGACTTCATCCATATTGCCTGGTGGTCCTGACTTCATCCATATTGCCTGTTGGTCCTGACTTCATCCATATTGCCTGTTGGTCCTGACTTATTTGTATTGCCTGTTGGTCCTGAGTTCATCAGTATTGCCTGGTTGTCCTGACTTCATCCATGTTGCCTGGTGGTCCTGACTTCATCCATATTGCCTGGTGGTCCTGACTTCATCCATATTGCCTGGTGGTCCTGAGTTCATCCTTATTGCCTGGTGGTCCTGAGTTCATCCTTATTACCTGGTGGTCCTGAGTTCATCCATATTGCCTGTTGGTCCTGACTTCATCCATGTTGCCTGTGGTCCTGACTTCATCCATGTTGCCTGTTGGTCCTGACTTCATCCATATTGCCTGTTGGTCCTGACTTCATCCATATTGCCTGGTGGTCCTGAGTTCATCCATATTGCCTGGTGGTCCTGAGTTCATCCATATTGCCTGGTGGTCCTGACTTCATCCATATTGCCTGGTGGTCCTGACTTCATCCATATTGCCTGGTGGTCCTGAGTTCATCATATTACCTGGTGGTCCTGAGTTCATCCTTATTGCCTGGTGGTCCTGAGTTCATCCATATTGCCTGGTGGTCCTGACTTCATCCATATTGCCTGTTGGTCCTGAGTTCATCAGTATTGCCTGGTGGTCCGACTTCATCCGTATTGCCTGGTGGTCCTGAGTTCATCAGTATTGCCTGGTGGTCCTGACTTCTCCATATTGCCTGGTGGTCCTGACTTCATCCATATTGCCTGGTGGTCCTGAATCCATATTGCCTGTTGGTCCTGACTTCATCCATATTGCCTGGTGGTCCTGACTTCATTCATGTTGCCAGGTGGTCCTGACTTCATCCATGTTGCCTGTTGGTCCTGACTTCATCCATATTGCCTGGTGGTCCTGAGTTCATTCATATTGCCTGGTGGTCCTGAGTTCATCCATATTGCCTGGTGGTCCTGAGTTCATCCATATTGCCTGGTGGTCCTGAGTTCATCCATTTGCCTGGTGGTCCTGAGTTCATCCATATTGCCTGGTGGTCCTGAGTTCATCCATATTGCCTGGTGGTCCTGAGTTCATCCATTTTGCCTGGTGGTCCTGAGTTCATCCATATTGCCTGTTGGTCCTGACTTCATCTGTATTGCCTGGTGGTCCTGACTTCATCTGTATTGCCTGGTTGTCCTGACTTCATCCACATTGCCTGTTGGTCCTGACTTCATCCGTATTGCCTGGTGGTCCTGACTTCATCCATTTTGCCTGCTGGTGGTGACTTCATCCATATTGCCTGTTGGTCCTGACTTTAATCGTATTGCCTGGTGGTCCTGACTTCATCCATATTGCCTGGTGGTCCTGAGTTCATCCATATTACCTGGTGGTCCTGAGTTCATCCATATTGCCTGGTGGTCCTGACTTCATCCATATTGCCTGTTGGTCCTGAGTTCATCAGTATTGCCTGGTGGTCCTGACTTCATCCGTATTGCCTGGGGGTCCTGAGTTCATCCGTATTGCCTGTTGGTCCTGACTTCATCCATATTGCCTGTTGGTCCTGACTTCATCCACGTTGCCTGTTGGTCCTGACTTCATCCGTATTGCCTTGTGGTCCTGAGTTCATCCATATTGCCTGGTGGTCCTGACTTCATCCATATTGCCTGGTGGTCCTGAGTTCATCCATATTGCCTGGTGGTCCTGAGTTCATCCATATTGCCTGGTGGTCCTGAGTTCATCCATATTGCCTGGTGGTCCTGACTTCATCCATATTGCCTGTTGGTCCTGAGTTCATCAGTATTGCCTGGTGGTCCTGACTTCATCCGTATTGCCTGGTGGTCCTGAGTTCATCCGTATTGCCTGGTGGTCCTGACTTCATCCGTATTGCCTGGTGGTCCTGAGTTCATCCGTATTGCCTGTTGGTCCTGACTTCATCACGTTGCCTGTTGGTCCTGACTTCATCCATATTGCCTGGTGGTCCTGACTTCATCCATATTGCCTGTTGGTCCTGACTTCATCCATGTTGCCTGGTGGTCCTGACTTCATCCGTAGTGCCTGGTGGTCCTGAGTTCATCCTTATTACCTGGTGGTCCTGAGTTCATCCATATTGCCTGGTGGTCCTGACTTTATCCATATTGCCTGTTGGTCCTGAGTTCATCATATTGCCTGGTGGTCCTGACTTCATCCGTATTGCCTGGTGGTCCTGAGTTCATCCATATTGCCTGGTGGTCCTGACTTCATCCATATTGCCTGGTGGTCCTGTGAATCCATATTGCCTGTTGGTCCTGACTTCATCCATTTTGCCTGTTTGTCCTGACTTCATCCATATTGCCTGTTGGTCCTGACTTCATCCATGTTGCCTGGTGGTCCTGAATTCATCCGTATTGCCTGGTGGTCCTGACTTCATCCGTATTGCCTGGTGGTCCTGAGTTCATCCATATTGCCTGTTGGTCCTGACTTCATCCATATTGCCTGTTGGTCCTGAGTTCATCAGTATTGCCTGGTGGTCCTGACTTCATCCATATTGCCTGGGGTCCTGAGTTCATCCGTATTGCCTGTTGGTCCTGACTTCATCCATATTGCCTGTTGGTCCTGACTTCATCCATATTGCCTGTTGGTCCTGACTTCATCCGTATTGCCTGGTGGTCCTGACTTCATCCATTTGCCTGTTGTGGTGACTTCATCCATATTGCCTGGTGGTCCTGACTTCATCCATATTGCCTGTTGGTCCTGACTTCATCCATATTGCCTGTTGGTCCTGACTTCATTTGTATTGCCTGTTGGTCCTGAGTTCATCAGTATTGCCTGGTTGTCCTGACTTCATCCATATTGCCTGGTGGTCCTGACTTCATCCATATTGCCTGGTGGTCCTGACTTCATCCTATTGCCTGGTGGTCCTGAGTTCATCCATATTGCCTGGTGGTCCTGAGTTCATCCATATTGCCTGGTGGTCCTGAGTTCATCCATATTGCCTGGTGGTCCTGACTTCATCCATATTGCCTGTTGGTCCTGAGTTCATCAGTATTGCCTGGTGGTCCTGACTTCATCCATATTGCCTGGGGTCCTGACTTCATCCATATTGCCTGTTGGTCCTGACTTCATCCATATTGCCTGTTGGTCCTGACTTCATCCATATGCCTGTTGGTCCTGACTTCATCCGTATTGCCTGGTGGTCCTGACTTCATCCATATTGCCTGGTGGTCCTGACTTCATCCATATTGCCTGGTGGTCCTGAGTTCATCCATATTGCCTGGTGGTCCTGACTTCATCCATATTGCCTGGTGGTCCTGAGTTCATCCATATTGCCTGGTGGTCCTGACTTCATCCATATTGCCTGTGGTCCTGAGTTCATCATATTGCCTGGTGGTCCTGACTTCATCCATATTGCCTGGTGGTCCTGACTTCATCCATATTGCCTGGTGGTCCTGACTTCATCCATATTGCCTGGTGGTCCTGAGTTCATCCATATTGCCTGTTGGTCCTGACTTCATCCACGTTGCCTGGTTGGTCCTGACTTCATCCATATTGCCTGGTGGTCCTGACTTCATCCATATTGCCTGGTGGTCCTGACTTCATCCATATTGCCTGGTGGTCCTGACTTCATCCGTATTGCCTGGTGGTCCTGACTTCATCCTTATTGCCTGGTGGTCCTGAGTTCATCCATATTGCCTGGTGGTCCTGACTTCATCCATATTGCCTGTTGGTCCTGAGTTCATCATATTGCCTGGTGGTCCTGACTTCATCCGTATTGCCTGGTGGTCCTGAGTTCATCCATATTGCCTGGTGGTCCTGACTTCATCCATATTGCCTGGTGGTCCTTGAATCCATATTGCCTGTTGGTCCTGACTTCATCCATATTGCCTGTTGGTCCTGACTTCATCCATATTGCCTGTTGGTCCTGACTTCATCCATATTGCCTGGTGGTCCTGACTTCATCCGTATTGCCTGGTGGTCCTGAGTTCATCCGTATTGCCTGGTGGTCCTGAGTTCATCCATATTGCCTGTGGTCCTGACTTCATCCATATTGCCTGTTGGTCCTGAGTTCATCCGTATTGCCTGGTGGTCCTGACTTCATCCATATTGCCTGGTGGTCCTGAGTTCATCCATATTGCCTGTGGTCCTGACTTCATCCGTATTGCCTGGTGGTCCTGACTTCATCCATTTGCCTGTTGGTCCTGACTTCATCCATATTGCCTGGTGGTCCTGACTTCATCCATATTGCCTGTTGGTCCTGACTTCATCCATTGCCTGTTGGTCCTGACTTCATCCGTATTGCCTGTGGTCCTGAGTTCATCATATTGCCTGGTGGTCCTGACTTCATCCATATTGCCTGGTGGTCCTGACTTCATCCATATTGCCTGGTGGTCCTGACTTCATCCATATTGCCTGGTGGTCCTGTTCATCCATATTGCCTGGTGGTCCTGACTTCATCCATTTGCTGGTGGTCCTGACTTCATCCATATTGCCTGTTGGTCCTGACTTCATCCATATTGCCTGGTGGTCCTGACTTCATCCATATTGCCTGGTGGTCCTGACTTCATCCGTATTGCCTGGTGGTCCTGAGTTCATCCATATTGCCTGTTGGTCCTGACTTCATCCGTTGCCTGTTGGTCCTGACTTCATCCATATTGCCTGGTGGTCCTGACTTCATCCATATTGCCTGGTGGTCCTGACTTCATCCATATTGCCTGGTGGTCCTGACTTCATCCATATTGCCTGGTGGTCCTGAGTTCATCCATATTGCCTGGTGGTCCTGAGTTCATCCATATTGCCTGGTGGTCCTGACTTCATCCATATTGCCTGTTGGTCCTGAGTTCATCATATTGCCTGGTGGTCTGAACTTCATCCGTATTGCCTGGTGGTCCTGAGTTCATCCATATTGCCTGGTGGTCCTGACTTCATCCATATTGCCTGGTGGTCCTGTGAATCCATATTGCCTGTTGGTCCTGACTTCATCCATATTGCCTGTTGGTCCTGACTTCATCCATATTGCCTGTTGGTCCTGACTTCATCCATATTGCCTGGTGGTCCTGACTTCATCCGTATTGCCTGGTGGTCCTGAGTTCATCCATATTGCCTGGTGGTCCTGAGTTCATCCATATTGCCTGGTGGTCCTGACTTCATCCATATTGCCTGTTGGTCCTGAGTTCATCAGTATTGCCTGGTGGTCCTGACTTCATCCATATTGCCTGGTGGTCCTGAGTTCATCCGTATTGCCTGTGGTCCTGACTTCATCCATATTGCCTGTTGGTCCTGACTTCATCCATATTGCCTGTTGGTCCTGACTTCATCCGTATTGCCTGGTGGTCCTGACTTCATCCATATTGCCTGTTGGTCCTGACTTCATCCATATTGCCTGGTGGTCCTGACTTCATCCATTTGCCTGTTGGTCCTGACTTCATCCATATTGCCTGTTGGTCCTGACTTCATCGTATTGCCTGTTGGTCCTGAGTTCATCATATTGCCTGGTGGTCCTGACTTCATCCATTGCCTGGTGGTCCTGACTTCATCCATATTGCCTGGTGGTCCTGACTTCATCCATATTGCCTGGTGGTCCTGAGTTCATCCATATTGCCTGTTGGTCCTGACTTCATCCATATTGCCTGGTGGTCCTGACTTCATCCATATTGCCTGGTGGTCCTGACTTCATCCTTATTGCCTGGTGGTCCTGACTTCATCCGTATTGCCTGGTGGTCCTGAGTTCATCCATATTGCCTGGTGGTCCTGAGTTAATCCATATTGCCTGGTGGTCCTGACTTCATCCATATTGCCTGTTGGTCCTGAGTTCATCATTATTGCCTGGTGGTCCTGACTTCATCCGTATTGCCTGGTGGTCCTGAGTTCATCCATATTGCCTGGTGGTCCTGACTTCATCCATATTGCCTGGTGGTCCTGTTCATCCATATTGCCTGTTGGTCCTGACTTCATCCATTTTGCCTGTTGGTCCTGACTTCATCCATATTGCCTGTTGGTCCTGACTTCATCCATGTTGCCTGGTGGTCCTGACTTCATCCGTAGTGCCTGGTGGTCCTGAGTTCATCCATATTGCCTGGTGGTCCTGAGTTCATCCATATTGCCTGTGGTCCTGACTTCATCCATATTGCCTGTTGGTCCTGAGTTCATCAGTATTGCCTGGTGGTCCTGACTTCATCCATATTGCCTGGTGGTCCTGAGTTCATCCGTATTGCCTGTTGGTCCTGACTTCATCCATATTGCCTGTTGGTCCTGACTTCATCCATATTGCCTGTTGGTCCTGACTTCATCCATATTGCCTGGTGGTCCTGACTTCATCCATTTTGCCTGTTGGTCCTGACTTCATCCATATTGCCTGGTGGTCCTGACTTCATCCATATTGCCTGTTGGTCCTGACTTCATCCATATTGCCTGTTGGTCCTGACTTCATCCATATTGCCTGTGGTCCTGAGTTCATCATATTGCCTGGTGGTCCTGACTTCATCCATATTGCCTGGTGGTCCTGACTTCATCCATATTGCCTGGTGGTCCTGACTTCATCCATATTACCTGGTGGTCCTGAGTTCATCCATATTGCCTGGTGGTCCTGACTTCATCCATATTGCCTGTGGTCCTGAGTTCATCAGTATTGCCTGGTGGTCCTGACTTCATCCATATTGCCTGGTGGTCCTGAGTTCATCCATATTGCCTGGTGGTCCTGACTTCATCCATATTGCCTGGTGGTCCTGTTCATCCATATTGCCTGTTGGTCCTGACTTCATCCATATTGCCTGGTGGTCCTGACTTCATCCATATTGCCTGGTGGTCCTGACTTCATCCATATTGCCTGGTGGTCCTGACTTCATCCGTATTGCCTGGTGGTCCTGACTTCATCCGTATTGCCTGGTGGTCCTGAGTTAATCCGTATTGCCTGTTGGTCCTGACTTCATCCATATTGCCTGTGGTCCTGACTTCATCCATATTGCCTTGTGGTCCTGACTTCATCCATATTGCCTGGTGGTCCTGACTTCATCCATATTGCCTGGTGGTCCTGAGTTCATCCATATTGCCTGGTGGTCCTGACTTCATCCATATTGCCTGGTGGTCCTGAGTTCATCCATATTGCCTGGTGGTCCTGACTTCATCCATATTGCCTGGTGGTCCTGAGTTCATCAGTATTGCCTGGTGGTCTGACTTCATCCGTATTGCCTGGTGGTCCTGAGTTCATCCATATTGCCTGTTGGTCCTGACTTCATCCATATTGCCTGTTGGTCCTGACTTCATCCGTATTGCCTTGTGGTCCTGACTTCATCCGTATTGCCTGGTGGTCCTGACTTCATCCATATTGCCTGGTGGTCCTGAGTTCATCCATATTGCCTGTTGGTCCTGACTTCATCCACGTTGCCTGTTGGTCCTGACTTCATCCATATTGCCTGGTGGTCCTGACTTCATCCATATTGCCTGGTGGTCCTGACTTCATCCATATTGCCTGTGGTCCTGACTTCATCCATATTGCCTGGTGGTCCTGAGTTCATCCTTATTGCCTGGTGGTCCTGAGTTCATCCATATTGCCTGGTGGTCCTGACTTCATCCATATTGCCTGTTGGTCCTGAGTTCATCAGTATTGCCTGGTGGTCCTGACTTCATCCGTATTGCCTGGTGGTCCTGAGTTCATCCATATTGCTGGTGGTCCTGACTTCATCCATATTGCCTGGTGGTCCTGTTCATCCATATTGCCTGTTGGTCCTGACTTCATCCATATTGCCTGGTGGTCCTGACTTCATCCATATTGCCTGGTGGTCCTGACTTCATCCGTATTGCCTGGTGGTCCTGAGTTCATCCGTATTGCCTGGTGGTCCTGACTTCATCCATATTGCCTGGTGGTCCTGAGTTCATCAGTATTGCCTGGTGGTCCTGACTTCATCCATTGCCTGGTGGTCCTGACTTCATCCATATTGCCTGGTGGTCCTGACTTCATCCGTATTGCCTGGTGGTCCTGAGTTCATCCTTATTACCTGGTGGTCCTGAGTTCATCCATATTGCCTGGTGGTCCTGACTTCATCCATATTGCCTGTTGGTCCAGAGTTCATCAGTATTGCCTGGTGTGGTGCAAACTTCATCCATATTGCCTGGTGGTCCTGAGTTCATCCATATTGCATGGTGGTCCTGACTTCCTCCATATTGCCTGGTGGTCCTGTGAATCCATATTGCCTGTTGGTCCTGAGTTCATCCGTATTGCCTGGTGGTCCTGAGTTCATCCTTATTGCCTGGTGGTCCTGAGTTCATCCATATTGCCTGGTGGTCCTGACTTTATCCATATTGCCTGGTGGTCCTGACTTCATCCATATTACCTGGTGGTCCTGAGTTCATCCATATTGCTTGGTGGTCCTGACTTCATCCATATTGCCTGTTGGTCCAGAGTTCATCAGTATTGCCTGGTGGTCCGACTTCATCCGTATTGCCTGGTGGTCCTGAGTTCATCCGTATTGCCTGGTGGTCCTGACTTCCTCCATATTGCCTGGTGGTCCTGTGAATCCATATTGCCTGTTGGTCCTGACTTCATCCATGTTGCCTGGTGGTCCTGACTTCATCCATGTTGCCTGGTGGTCCTGACTTCATCCATGTTGCCTGGTGGTCCTGACTTCATCCGTATTGCCTGGTGGTCCTGAGTTCATCCGTATTGCCTGGTGGTTCTGAGTTCATCAATATTGCCTGTTGGTCCTGACTTCATTTTTTTCCGTATGGTTTGGGGTCCTGACTTCATCCGTCCTGGTGGTCCTGACTTCATCCATATTGCCTGTGGTCCTGACTTCATCCACGTTGCCTTTGGTCCTGACTTCATCCATATTGCCTGTTGTCCTGACTTCATCCATATTGCCTGGTGGTCCTGACTTCATCCATGTGCCTGGTGGTCCTGAATTCATCCGTATTGCCTGGTGGTCCTGAGTTCATCCATATTGCCTGGTGGTCCTGAGTTCATCCATTGCCTGTTGGTCCTGACTTCATCCATATTGCCATGGTTGGTCCAGAGTCATCAGTATTGCCTGGTGGTCTTGACTTCATCCATATTGCCTGGGGGTCCTGAGTTCATCCGTATTGCCTGTTGGTCCTGACTACATCCACGTTGCCTGTGGTCCTGACTTCATCCATATTGCCTGTGGTCCTGACTTCATCCATATTGCCTGGTGGTCCTGACTTCATCCATTTGCCTGTTGGTCCTGACTTCATCCATGTGCCTGGTGGTCCTGACTTCATCCATGTTGCCTGTTGGTCCTGACTTCATCCATATTGCCTGTTGGTCCTGACTTTATCCATATTGCCTGTTGGTCCAGAGTTCATCAGTATTGCCTGGTTGTCCTGACTTCATCCATGTTGCCTGGTGGTCCTGACTTCATCCATATTGCCTGGTGGTCCTGACTTCATCCATATTGCCTGGTGGTCCTGAGTTCATCCTTATTCCTGGTGGTCCTGACTTCATCCTTATTGCCTGTGTGGTCCTGAGTTCATCCATATTGCCTGTTGGTCCTGACTTCATCCATGTTGCCTGGTGGTCCTGACTTCATCATGTTGCCTGTGGTCCTGACTTCATCCATATTGCCTGTTGGTCCTGACTTCATCCATATTGCCTGTGGTCCTGACTTCATCCATATTGCCTGTTGTCCTGACTTCATCCATATTGCCTGGTGGTCCTGACTTCATCCATATTGCCTGGTGGTCCTGACTTCACCAATATTGCCTGATGGTCCTGACTTCATCCGTATTGCCTGGTGGTCCTGAGTTCATCCATATTGCCTGTTGGTCCTGACTTCATCCATATTGCCAGTTGGTCCAAGTTCATCAGTATTGCGTGGTGGTCTTGACTTCATCCATATTGCCTGGGGTCCTGAGTTCATCCGTATTGCCTGTTGGTCCTGACTTCATCCATATTGCCTGTTGGTCCTGACTTCATCCATATTGCCTGTTGGTCCTGACTTCATCCATATTGCCTGGTGGTCCTGACTTCATCCATTTTGCCTGTGGTGGTGACTTCATCCATTGCCTGGTGGTCCTGACTTCATCCATGTTGCCTGTTGGTCCTGACTTCATCCATATTGCCTGTTGTCCTGACTTCATTGTATTGCCTGTTGGTCCTGAGTTCATCAGTATTGCCTGGTGTCCTGACTTCATCCATATTGCCTGGTGGTCCTGACTTCATCCATATTGCCTGGTGGTCCTGACTTCATCCATATTGCCTGGTGGTCCTGACTTCATCTATTGCCTGGTGGTCCTGAGTTCATCCTTATTGCCTGGTGGTCCTGAGTTCATCCATATTGCCTGTTGGTCCTGACTTCATCCATGTTGCCTGGTGGTCCTGACTTCATCCATGTTGCCTGTTGGTCCTGACTTCATCCATATTGCCTGTTGGTCCTGACTTCATCCATATTGCCTGGTGGTCCTGAGTTCATCCATATTGCCTGGTGGTCCGAAGTTCATCCATATTGCCTGGTGGTCCTGACTTCATCCATATTGCCTGGTGGTCCTGAGTTCATCCATATGCCTGGTGGTCCTGAGTTCATCCATATTGCCTGTGGTCCTGAGTTCATCCATATTGCCTGGTGGTCCTGACTTCATCCATATTGCCTGTTGGTCCTGAGTTCATCAGTATTGCCTGGTGGTCCGACTTCATCCGTATTGCCTGGTGGTCCTGACTTCATCAGTATTGCCTGGTGGTCCTGACTTCATCCATATTGCCTGGTGGTCCTGACTTCATCCATATTGCCTGGTGGTCCTGTGAATCCATATTGCCTGGTGGTCCTGACTTCATCCATGTTGCCTGGTGGTCCTGACTTCATCATGTTGCCTGGTGGTCCTGACTTCATCCATGTTGCCTGTTGGTCCTGACTTCATCCATATTGCCTGGTGGTCCTGAGTTCATTCATATTGCCTGGTGGTCCTGAGTTCATCCTTATTACCTGGTGGTCCTGAGTTCATCCATATTGCCTGGTGGTCCTGAGTTCATCCATTTTGCCTGGTGGTCCTGAGTTCATCCATATTGCCTGGTGGTCCTGAGTTCATCCATATTGCCTGGTGGTCCTGAGTTCATCCATTTTGCCTGGTGGTCCTGAGTTCATCCATATTGCCTGTTGGTCCTGACTTCATCATATTGCCTGGTGGTCCTGACTTCATCTGTATTGCCTGGTTTCCTGACTTCATCCACATTGCCTGTTGGTCCTGACTTTCCTATTGCCTGGTGGTCCTGACTTAATGCATTTTGCCTGCTGGTCCTGACTTCATCCACATTGCCTGTGGTCCTGACTTTCATCGTATTGCCTGGTGGTCCTGAGTTCATCCATATTGCCTGGTGGTCCTGACTTCATCCGTATGCCTGGTGGTCCTGAGTCATCCATATTGCCTGGTGGTCCTGACTTCATCCATATTGCCTGTTGGTCCTGAGTTCATCAGTATTGCCTGGTGGTCTTGACTTCATCCGTATTGCCTGGGGTCCTGAGTTCATCCGTATTGCCTGTTGGTCCTGACTTCATCCATATTGCCTGTTGGTCCTGACTTCATCCACGTTGCCTGTTGGTCCTGACTTTATTCGTATTGCCTTGTGGTCCTGAGTTCATCCATATTGCCTGGTGGTCCTGACTTCATCCATATTGCCTGGTGGTCCTGAGTTCATCCATATTGCCTGGTGGTCCTGAGTTCATCCATATTGCCTGGTGGTCCTGAGTTCATCCATATTGCCTGGTGGTCCTGACTTCATCCATATTGCCTGTTGGTCCTGAGTTCATCAGTATTGCCTGGTGGTCCTGACTTCATCCGTATTGCCTGGTGGTCCTGAGTTCATCCGTATTGCCTGGTGGTCCTGACTTCATCCGTATTGCCTGGTGGTCCTGAGTTCATCCGTATTGCCTGTTGGTCCTGACTTCATCCACGTTGCCTGTGGTCCTGACTTCATCCATATTGCCTGGTGGTCCTGACTTCATCCATATTGCCTGGTGGTCCTGACTTCATCCATATTGCCTGGTGGTCCTGACTTCATCCGTATTGCCTGGTGGGCCTGAGTTCATCCTTATTACCTGGTTGTCCTCTGAGTTCATCCATATTGCCTGGTGGTCCTGACTTTATCCATATTGCCTGTTGGTCCTGAGTTCATCAGTATTGCCTGGTGGTCCGACTTCATCCGTATTGCCTGGTGGTCCTGAGTTCATCCATATTGCCTGGTGGTCCTGACTTCATCCATATTGCCTGGTGGTCCTGTTCATCCATATTGCCTGTTGGTCCTGACTTCATCCATTTTGCCTGTTTGTCCTGACTTCATCCATATAGCCTGTTGGTCCTGACTTCCATATTGCCTGTGGTCCTGACTTCATCCGTATTGCCTGGTGGTCCTGAGTTCATCCGTATTGCCTGGTGGTTCTGAGTTCATCCATATTGCCTGTTGGTCCTGACTTCATCCATATTGCCAGTTGGTCCAGAGTACATCAGTATTGCGTGGTGGTCTGACTTCATCCACATTGCCTGGGTCCTGAGTTCATCCGTATTGCCTGTTGGTCCTGACTACATCCACGTTGCCTGGTGGTCCTGACTTCATCCATATTGCCTGTTGGTCCTGACTTCATCCATATTGCCTGGTGGTCCTAACTTCATGCATTTTGCCTGTGGTGGTGACTTCATCCATGTTGCCTGGTGGTCCTGACTTCATCCATGTTGCCTGTGGTCCTGACTTCATCCATGTTGCCTGTTGGTCCTGACTTATTGTATTGCCTGTTGGTCCAGAGTTCATCAGTATTGCCTGGTTGTCCTGACTTCATCCATGTTGCCTGGTGGTCCTGACTTCATCCATATTGCCTGGTGGTCCTGACTTCATCCATATTGCCTGGTGGTCCTGAGTTCATCCTTATTACCTGGTGGTCCTGAGTTCATCCTTATTACCTGGTGGTCCTGAGTTCATCCATATTGCCTGTTGGTCCTGACTTCATCCATGTTGCCAGGTGGTCCTGACTTCATCCATGTTGCCTGTTGGTCCTGACTTCATCCATATTGACTGTTGGTCCTGACTTCATCCATATTGCCAGGTGGTCCTGACTTCATCCATTTTGCCTGTTTGTCCTGACTTCATCCATATAGCCTGTTGGTCCTGACTTCATCCATGTTGCCTGGTGGTCCTGAATACATCCGTATTGCCTGGTGGTCCTGAGTTCATCCGTATTGCCTGGTGGTTCTGAGTTCATCCATATTGCCTGTTGGTCCTGACTTCATCCATATTGCCAGTTGGTCCAGAGTTCATCAGTATTGCCTGGTGGTCTTGACTTCATCCAATTGCCTGGGGGTCCTGAGTTCATCCGTATTGCCTGTTGGTCCTGACTCATCCACGTTGCCTGTTGGTCCTGACTTCATCCATATTGCCTGTTGGTCCTGACTTCATCCCTATTGCCTGGTGGTCCTAACTTCATCCATTTGCCTGTTGGTGGTGACTTCATCCATGTTGCCTGGTGGTCCTGACTTCATCCATGTTGCCTGTTGGTCTGACTTCATCCATATTGCCTGTTGGTCCTGACTTATTTGTATTGCCTGTGGTCCTGAGTTCATCAGTATTGCCTGGTTGTCCTGACTTCATCCATGTTGCCTGGTGGTCCTGACTTCATCCATATTGCCTGGTGGTCCTGACTTCATCCATATTGCCTGGTGGTCCTGAGTTCATCCTTATTGCCTGGTGGTCCTGAGTTCATCCTTATTACTGGTGGTCCTGAGTTCATCCATATTGCCTGTGGTCCTGACTTCATCCATGTTGCCAGGTGGTCCTGACTTCATCCATATTGCCTGTTGGTCCTGACTTCATCCATATTGACTGTGGTCCTGACTTCATCCATATTGCCTGGTGGTCCTGAGTTCATCCATATTGCCTGGTGGTCCTGAGTTCATCCAATTGCCTGGTGGTCCTGACTTCATCATATTACCTGGTGGTCATTAGTTCATCCATTGCCTGGTGGTCCTGAGTTCATCATTATTGCCTGGTGGTCCTGAGTTCATCCATATTGCCTGGTGGTCTGACTTTTCCATATTACCTGTTGGTCCAGAGTTCATCAGTATATTGCCTGGTGGTCCGACTTCATCCGTATTGCCTGGTGGTCCTGAGTTCATCAGTATTGCCTGGTGGTCCTGACTTCCTCCATATTGCCTGGTGGTCCTGACTTCCTCCATATTGCCTGGTGGTCCTGTGAATCCATATTGCCTGTTGGTCCTGACTTCATCCATGTTGCCTGGTGGTCCTGACTTCATCATGTTGCCAGGTGGTCCTGACTTCATCCATGTTGCCTGTGGTCCTGACTTCATCCATATTGCCTGGTGGTCCTGAGTTCATTCATATTGCCTGGTGGTTCTGAGTTCATCCTTATTACTGGTGGTCCTGAGTTCATCCATATTGCCTGGTGGTCCTGAGTTCATCCATTTTTGCCTGGTGGTCCTGAGTTCATCCATATTGCCTGGTGGTCCTGAGTTCATCCATATTGCCTGGTGGTCCTGAGTCATCCATTTTGCCTGGTGGTCCTGAGTTCATCCATATTGCCTGTTGGTCCTGACTTCATCTGTATTGCCTGGTTGTCCTGACTTCCTCCACATTGCCTGTTGGTCCTGACTTCATCTGTATTGCCCGGTGGTCCTGACTTAATGCATTTTGACTGCTGGTGGTGACTTCATCCACATTGCCTGTTGGTCCTGACTTTAATCGTATTGCCTGGTGGTCCTGAGTTCATCCATATTGCCTGGTGGTACTGAGTTCATCCGTATTACATGGTGGTCCTGAGTTCATCCATATTGCCTGGTGGTCCTGATTCATCCATATTGCCTGTTG
>NW_022264868.1:0-15000 GCF_002021735.2 Oncorhynchus kisutch
CTCTCTCTCTCTCACCCTCTCTCTCTCTCTCTCCTCTCTCTCTCTCTCTTCTCACTGCTTTGTAATCATCTCTCCTAATAAACATAATTCCCTCAGAAAGTTGGATAGAGATTAGTTAATAACAGCTATTGTGTTCTATTGTAAAGTAAACAACCCAGTAAACATGGAACAATGCCATGGGAGATGTCCCAAGCTAACAAATGAATGGCTCGAGGACGTTACTGTACGGTTTCACCGTCCTCAACCGTTTCCCCTTTAACATCACACAGTCCAGTTACTGTGAGGTTTGTTTTCTGAAGTTAACCATCATAACACACACTACGAGACCCAAAGACACCCTGTTCCCCACAGAGTGCACTACTTTATAGGGCTCTGGTCCAAAGTAGTGCACTATGTATAGGGAATAGGGTGCCATAAGGCTCTGGTCCAAAGTAGTGCACTATGTAGGGAATAGGGCTCTGGTCTAAAGTAGTGCACCATATAGTGAATATGGTGCCACGTGGCCTACATATTCAGTCAGCTTGTGTGACCACTGTGGTCAGACTGACTGACTAGTGTTAGTGACCATCATGGTCAGACTGACTAGTGTTATTGACCACCGTGGTCAGACTGACTGACTAGTGTTAGTGACCATCGTGGTCAGACTGACTGACTAGTGTTAGTGACCATCGTGGCAGACTGACTGACTAGTTGTTAGTGACCATCGTGGGTCAGACTGACTAGTGTTAGTGACCACCGTGGTCAGACTGACTGACTAGTGTTAGTGACCATCGTGGGTGACTAATGTGAGAAACTAAGTTGAGTGCCCTTGTCTACTTCCTTTCCTATTATTAAAGAGAGGGGTCATAAATCTGAGAAGAACAGAGACAGAGAGAAGGAGAGGAAGCAGAAGGGAGAGGAATGGGGAGAGAGAGAGACAGAGAGTATATATATATATATCTACCTTGTGAATTATCGACCTCACTTGCTTTGGCAATGTTAATAACACATGTTTCCCATGACAATAAAGCCCTTGAATTGAATTGAGAGAAGAGAGAGAGAGAGGGAGAGAGAGGGAGAGAGATGGAAGAGAGAGAGGAGAGAGAGGGAGAGGGAGAGAGAGAGAGGGAGAGAGAGAGAGGGAGAGGGTGAGAGAGAGAGGGTGAGAGAGAGAGAGAGACAGAGAGAGAGGAGAGAGAGAGAGAGAGAGACACAGAGAGCGATAGAGAGAGAGAGAGAGAGAGAGAGAGAGATGAGAGAGACACACAGAGAGAGATAGAGACAGACAGAGAGGGAGAGGGAGAGGAGAGAGAAAGAGAGAGAGAGAGAGAGAGAAGAGACAGAGACAGAGAGAGAGAGAGAGAGATAGAGACAGAGAGAGGGAGAGAGAGAGAGAGAGAGACAGAGACAGAAGAGAGAGAGAGAGAGAGAAGAGAGAGAGAGAGAGAGAGAGAGAGAGAGAGAGAGAGAGAAGAGGAGAGAGAGAGAGAGAGAGAGAGACAGAGGACAGAGAGAGAGAGAGAGAGAGAGGAGAGAGAGAGAGAGAAGAGAGAGAGAGAGAGAGAGAGAGACAGAGAGACAGAGAGAGAGAGAGACAGAGAGAGAGAGGAAGAGAGGAAGAAAAAAAAGACGGAGAGAGGGAGGGGGGAGGGGTGGTGGTCTGACCATTCTCCTTTCCCGAAAGCAGGAAGCATCCTTCTCCTCCACACACCCTTGTTTACATCGGGGCGGAGGCATATTTACCAGGACAACTGAGTGGTGGTGCAGAGAGGGAAGCGTGGGAAGACAGAGGGAGAGAAGAAGAGAGAGGGAGAGGAGGGAAGCGTGGGAAGACAGAGGGAGAGAAGAAGAAAGAGGGAGAGAGAAGTAGAGAAGTATTACTGCTGGGAATAAACAGACTACTACTCTATCTGTCTGTCTGTCAGTCAGTCTGTCACACACACTGTGAGGTTGACACACACACACACACACACACACACTCACACACAGCTATGTAAAAGGAAGCAATATGGCCAGAGGGTTAATAACAGCTCAGTAATCTGGCTGGGAGCCAGTAACATCCAATCGGACTGCATCGTGAGATAACACACAGCCAATGGCAACACACAAACACACAAACACTGCTAGGTGGCAACCGCTCAACTACTCTGCTGATAAGACGGAGTAGAGCTCATCAAAGAACCCCACCAGCTAGAGAGACGCACTCCAGAGGTGTGTGTGGTGTGTGTGTGTGTGTGTGTGTGTGTGTTTCATTACACCATAACAGCCTCTACGAATATAACCATCATTTACACCATAGATAACAGCCTCTACACCATAGATAACAGCCTCTACACCATAGATAACAGCCTCTACACCATAGATAACAGCCTCTACACCATAGATAACAGCCTCTACACCATAGATAACAGCCTCTACACCATAGATAACAGGCCTCTACTAAATAACCATCATTACACCATAGATAACAGCCTCTACACCATAGATAACAGCCTCTACACATAGATAACAGCCTCTACACCATAGATAACTATCCTCTATACCATAGATAACAGCCTCTATACATAGATAACAGCCTCTACACCAAGATAACAGCATATACACCATAGATAACAGCCTCTACTAATATAACCATCATTACACCATAGATAACAGCCTCTACACCATAGATAACAGCCTCTAACCCATAGATAACAGCATCTACACCATAGATAACAGCCTCTACACCTTTGATAACAGCCTCTACACCATAGATAACAGCCTCTACACCATTGATACCAGCCTCTACTAATATAACCATCATTACACCATAGATAACAGCCTCTACTAATAAACCATCATTACACCATAGATAACAGCCTCTTACCACCATAGATAACTGCCTCTACAACATAGATAACAGCCTCTACACCATAGATAACAGCCTCTACACCATAGATAACAGCCTCTACACCATAGATACAGCCTCTACTAATATAACCATCATTACACCTAGATACAGCTCTCTACACCATAGATAACAGCCTCTACAACATAGATTAACAGCCCTCTACAACATAGATAACAGCCTCTACTAATATAACCATCATTACACAATAGATAACAGCCTCTATACCATAGATAACAGCCTCTACACCATAGATAACAGCCTCTACACCATAGATAACAGCCTCTACTAATATAACCATCATTACACCATAGATAACAGCCTCTATACCATAGATAACAGCCTCTACACCATAGATAACAGCCTCTACACCATAGGATAACAGCCTCTACCTAATATAACCATCATTACACCATAGATAACAGCCTCTACACCATAGATAACAGCCTCTACACCATAGATAAACATCCTCTATACCATAGATAACAGCCTCTATACCATAGATAACAGCCTCTACACCATAGATAACATCCTCTTATACCATAGATAACAGCCTCTATACCATAGATAAAGCATATACACCATAGATAACAGCCTCTAACTAATCTAACCATCATTACACCATAGATAACAGCCTCTACACCATAGATAACAGCCTCTACACCATAGATAACAGCCTCTACACCATAGATAACAGCCTCTACACCTTTGATAACAGCCTCTACACCATAGATAACAGCCTCTACACCATTGATACCAGCCTCTACTAATATAACCATCATTACACCATAGATAACAGCCTCTACTAATATAACCATCATTACAGCATAGATAACAGCCTCTACACCATAGATAACAGCCTCTACACCATAGATAACAGCCTCTACAACATATATAACAGCCTGTACTAATATAACCATCATTACACCATAGATAACAGCCTCTATACCATAGATAACAGCCTCTATACCATAGATAACAGCCTCTGCACCATAGATAACAGCCTCTATACCATAGATAACAGCCTCTACACCATAGATAACAGCCTCTACACCACAGATAACAGCCTCTACACCATAGATAACAGACTCTATACCATAGATAACAGCCTCTACACCATAGATAACAGCCTCTACACCATAGATAACAGCCTCTACTAATATAACCATCATTACACCATAGATAACAGCCTCTATACCATAGATAACAGCCTCTACACCATAGATAACAGCCTCTACACCATAGATAACAGCCTCTACTAATATAACCATCATTACACCATAGATAACAGCCTCTACACCATAGATAACAGCCACTACACCATAGATAACAGCCTCTACACCTAGATAACATCCTCTATACCATAGATAACAGCCTCTATACCATAGATAACAGCCTCTACACCATAGATAACCATCCTCTATACCATAGATAACAGCCTCTATACCATAGATAACAGCATATACACCATAGATACAGCCTCTACTAATATAACCATCATACAACCATAGATAACAGCCTCTACACCATAGATAAAGGCCTCTACACCATAGATAACAGCCTCTACACCATAGATAACAGCCTCTACACCTTTGATAACAGCCTCTACACCATAGATAACAGCCTCTACACCATTGATACCAGCCTCTACTAATATAACCATCATTACACCATAGATAACAGCCTCTACTAATATACCATCATTACACATAGATAACAGCCTCTACACCATAGATAACTGCCTCTACAACATAGATAACAGCCTCTACACCATAGATAACAGCCTCTACTAATATAACCATCATTACAGCATAGATAACAGCCCCTACACCATAGATAACAGCCTCTACACCATAGATAACAGCCTCTACAACATATATAACAGCCTGTACTAATATAACCATCATTACACCATAGATAACAGCCTCTATACCATAGATAACAGCCTCTATACCATAGATAACAGCCTCTGCACCATAGATAACAGCCTCTATACCATAGATAACAGCCTCTACAACCATAGATAACAGCCTCTACACCACAGATAACAGCCTCTACACCATAGATAACAGACTCTATACCATAGATAACAGCCTCTATACCATAGATAACAGCCTCTACACCATAGATAACAGCCTCTACACCAATAGATAACAGCCTCTACTAATATAACCATCATTACACCATAGATAACAGCCTCTAACACCATAGTAACAGCCTCTACACCATAGATAACAGCCTCTACTAATATAACCATCATTACACCATAGATAACAGCCTCTACACCTTTGATAACAGCCTCTACACCATAGATAACAGCCTCTACACCACAGATACCCCTTCTACTAATATAACCATCATTACACCATAGATAACAGCCTCTACACCATAGATAACAGCCTCTACACCATAGATAACAGCCTCTACACCATAGATAACAGCCTCTACAACCCTTTGATAACAGCCTCTACACCATAGATAACAGCCTCTACACCATTGATACCAGCCTCTACTAATATAACCATCATTACACCATAGATAACAGCCTCTACACATAGATAGCAGCCTCTACACCATAGTTAACAGCCTCTACACCATAGATAACAGCCTCTACACCATAGATAACAGCCTCTACCACCATAGATAACAGCCTCTATACCATAGATAACAGCCTCTACTAATATAACCATCATTACACCATAGATAACAGCCTCTACACCATAGATAACAGCCTCTACACCATAGATAACAGCCTCTACACCATAGATAACAGCCTCTACTAATATAACCATCATTACACCATAGATAACAGCCTCTACACCATAGATAACCAGCCTCTACACCATAGATAACAGCCTCTACTAATATAACCATCATTACACCATAACAGCCTCTACTAATATAACCATCATTACACCATAGATAACAGCCTCTATACCATAGATAACAGCCTCTACACCATAGATAACAGCCTCTACACCACAGATAACAGCCTCTACACCATAGATAACAGACTCTATACCATAGATAACAGCCTCTATACCATAGATAACAGCCTCTACACCATTGATACCAGCCTCTACTAATATAACCATCATTACACCATAGATAACAGCCTCTACTAAATATAACCATCATTACACCATAGATAACAGCCTCTACACCATAGATAACAGCCTCTACACCATAGATAACAGCCTCTACACCATTGATACCAGCCTCTACTAATATAACCATCATTACACCATAGATGACAGCCTCTACTAATATAACCATCATTACACCATAGATAACAGCCTCTACACCATAGATAACTGCCTCTACAACATAGATAACAGCCTATACACCATAGATACAGCCTCTACACCATAGATAACAGCCTCTACACCATAGATAACAGCCTCTACTAATATAACCATCATTACACCATAAATAACAGCCTCTACACCATAGATAACAGCCTCTACAACATAGATAACAGCCTCTACAACATATATAACAGCCTCTACTAATATAACCATCATTACACCATAGATAACAGCCTATATACCATAGATAACAGCCTCTACACCATAGATAACAGCCTCTACACCATAGATAACAGCCTCTACTAATATAACCATCATTACACCATAGATAACAGCCTCTATACCATAGATAACAGCCTCTACACCATAGATAACAGCCTCTACACCATATATAACAGCCTCTACACCATAGATAACAGCCTCTACACCATAGATAACAGCCTCTACTAATATAACCATCATTACACCATAGATAACAAGCCTCTACACCATAGATAACAGCCTCTACAACATAGATAACAGCCTCTACACCATAGATAACATCCTCTATACCATAGATAACAGCCTCTATACCATAGATAACAGCCTCTACACCATAGATAACATCCTCTATACCATAGATAACAGCCTCTATACCATAGATAACAGCATATACACCATAGATAACAGCCTCTACTAATATAACCATCATTACACCATAGATAACAGCCTCTACACCATAGATAACACCCTCTACACCATAGATAACAGCCTCTACACCATAGATAACAGCCTCTACACCTTTGATAACAGCCTCTACACCATAGATAACAGCCTCTACACCATTGATACCAGCCTCTACTAATATAACCATCATTACACCATAGATAACAGCCTCTACTAATATAACCATCATTACACCATAGATAAACAGCCTCTACACCATAGATAACTGCCCCTACAACATAGATAACAGCCTCTACACCATAGATAACAGCCTCTACTAATATAACCATCATTACAGCAATAGATAACAGCCTCTACACCATAGATAACAGCCTCTACAACATAGATAACAGCCTCTACACCATAGATAACAGCCTCTATACCATAGATAACAGCCTCTGCACCATAGATAACAGCCCTATACCATAGATAACAGCCTCTACACCATAGATAACAGCCTCTACACCACAGATAACAGCCTCTAACACCATAGATAACAGACTCTATACCATAGATAACAGCCTCTATACCATAGATAACAGCCTCTACACCATAGATAACAGCCTCTACACCATAGATAACAGCCTCTACTAAATAACCATCATTACACCATAGATAACAGCCTCTACACCATAGATAACAGCCTCTACACCATAGATAACAGCCTCTACTAATATAACCATCATTACACCATAGATAAACAGCCTCTACACCTTTTGATAACAGCCTCTACACCATAGATAACAGCCTCTACACCACAGATACCCCTTCTACTAATATAACCATCATTACACCATAGATAACAGCCTCTACACCATAGATAACAGCCTCTACACCATAGATAACAGCCTCTACACCATAGATAACAGCCTCTACACCTTTGATAACAGCCTCTACACCATAGATAACAGCCTCTACACCATTGATACCAGCCTCTACTAATATAACCATCATTACACCATAGATAAAGCCTCTACACCATAGATAGCAGCCTCTACACCATAGTTACAGCCTCTACACCATAGATAACAGCCTCTACACCATAGGATAACAGCCTCTACACCATAGATAACAGCCTCTATTACCATAGATAACAGCCTCTACTAATAACCATCATTACACCATAGATACAGCCTCTACACCATAGATAACAGCCTCCTACACAATAGATAACAGCCTCTACACATAGATAACAGCCTCTACTAATATAACCATCATTACACCATAGATAACAGCCTCTACAACATAGATAACAGCCTCTACACCATAGATAACAGCCTCTACTAATATAACCATCATTACACCATAGATACAGCCTCTACACCATAGATAACAGCCTCTACACCATAGATAACAGCCTCTACACCATAGATAACAGCCTCTACTAATATAACCATCATTACACCATAGATAACAGCCTCTACACCATAGATAACAGCCTCTACACCATAGATAACAGCCTCTACTAATATAACCATCATTACACCATAACAGCCTCTACTAATATAACCATCATTACACCATAGATAACAGCCTCTATACCATAGATAACAGCCTCTACACCATAGATAACAGCCTCTACACCACAGATACAGCCTCTACACCATAGATAACAGACTCTATACCATAGATAACAGCCTCTATACCATAGATAACAGCCTCTACACCATAGATAACAGCCTCTACACCATAAACAGCCTCTATGAATATAACCATCATTACACCATAGATAACAGCCTCTACAACATAGATAACAGCCTCTACACCATAGATAACAGCCTCTACTAATATAACCATCATTACACCATAGATAACAGCCTCTACACCATAGATAACAGCCTCTACAACATAGATAACAGCTCTACACCATAGATAACAGCCTCTACTAATAACCATCATTACACCCATAGATAACAGCCTCTACACCATAGATAACAGCCTCTACACCATAGATAACAGCCTCTACACCATAGATAACAGCCTCTACACCATAGATAACAGCCTCTACTAATATAACCATCATTACACCATAACAGACTCTACGATATAACCATCATTACACCATAGATACAGCCTCTACACCATAGATAACAGCCTCTACACCATAGATAACAGCCTCTACTAATATAACCATCATTACACCATAACAGCCTCTACTAATATAACCATCATTACACCATAACATCCCTACTAATATAACCATCATTACACCATAGATAACAGCCTCTACACCATAGATAACAGCCTCTACACCATAGATAACAGCCTCTACACCATAGATAACAGCATCTACGAATATAACCATCATTACACCATAACAGCCTCTACTAATATAACCATCATTACACCATAGATAACAGCCTCTACACCATAGATAACAGCCTCTACACCATAGATAACAGCCTCTACACCATAGATAACAGCCTCTACACCATAGATAACAGCCTCTACACCATAGATAACAGCCTCTACACCATAGATAACAGCCTCTACTAATATAACCATCATTACACCATAGATAACAGCCTCTACACCATAGATAACAGCCTCTACCACCATAGATAACAGCATCTACACCATAGATAACAGCCTCTACACTATAGCTAACAGCCTCTACACCACAGATAACAGCCTCTACTAATATAACCATCATTACACCATAACAGTGAGGACTCAGTCTTGACTCGGTCTCGGACAGTGAGGACTCGGTCTTGACTCAGTCTATGACAGTGAGGACTCAGTCTTGACTCGGTCTATGACAGTGAGGACTCGGTCTTGACTTGGTCTATGACAGTGAGGACTCACTCTATGACAGTGAGGACTCGGTCTTGGCCTGGTCTATGACAGTGAGGACTCGGTCTTGACTCAGTCTATGACAGTGAGGACTCAGTCTTGACTCGGTCTATGACAGTGAGGACTCGGTCTTGACTTGGTCTATGACAGTGAGGACTCACTCTATGACAGTGAGGACTCGGTCTTGGCCTGGTCTATGACAGTGAGGACTCTGTCTTGGCCTGGTCTATGACAGTGAGGACTCGGTCTTAGCCTGGTCTATGACAGTGAGGACTCGGTCTTGACTCGGTCTCGGACAGAGAGGACTCGGTCTTGACTCGGTCTATGACAGTGAGGACTCGGTCTTGACTCGGTCTATGCCAGTGAGGACTCGGTCTTGACTCTGTCTATGACAGTGAGTTCTCAGTCTTGACTCGGACAGTGAGGACTCAGTCTTGACTCGGACAGTGATGACTCAGTCTTGACTCGGACAGTGAGGACTCGGTCTTGACTCGGACAGTGAGGACTCAGTCTTGACTCGGACAGTGATGACTCGTAATTTCTTCCCGAGACCAGAGGAGTAAAAATAACGCTACATGATTCCATTCAGTCAGCATAAAAACCTCTTCTCCTGGCCAAATATAAAACACTCCTTTCTTCAAAACATGAATATTTGAACAGCCTTTATCTATTATAGACACATGTGCTCAGTGGTGGACCTATAGGCCTTCAGTATGACAGGTTGTCAACCGTAATACTAACACACTCATGTAGGAGAGGACACTTTCTGTAAAAACACACAGGACCAGTGGTGTAGTGGAGGGTATATTCAGGTATCAACTCTATACCCACTTTCTCTTCAAAGTAGTATGGTGAAGGTATATGACGTATCAATTATGTAGTACAATAGAGAAATCGTGCACAAAAAAATTGCCTTTCGCAATCGCAAAAGCACGTGAAATATATTAACATACGCGTCACACACAGCCTAGTTTCAGTGGAATATCGTCTGCAGGCAGCCAGAGTGTTCAGCTCTCAGCTGGTTTTGGTATGGAGCAGCTCTCAGCTGGTTTTGGCACGGAGCAGCTCTCAGCTGGGTTTGGCATGGAGCAGCTCTCAACTGGTTTTGGCATGGAGCAGCTCTCAACTGGTTTTGGCATGGAGCAGCTCTCAACTGGTTTTGGCATGGAGCAGCTCTCAGCTGGTTTTGGTATGGAGCAGCTCTCAGCTGGTTTTGGCATGGAGCAGCTCTCAGCTGGGTTTGGCATGGAGCAGCTCTCAGCTGGTTTTGGTATGAAGCAGCTCTCAGCTGGTTTTGGCATGGAGCAGCTCTCAGATGGGTTTGGAACGGAGAAGCTCTCAAACGGTTTTGGCATGGAGCAGCTCTCAGCTGGTTTTGGTATGGAGCAGCTTTCAGCTGGTTTTGGTATGGAGCAGCTCTCAGCTGGTTTTGGCATGGAGCAGTTCTCACCTGGTTTTGGCATGGAGCAGCTCTCAGCTGGTTTTGGCATGGAGCAGCTCTCAGCTGGGTTTGGCATGGAGCAGCTCTCAACTGGTTTTGGCATGGAGCAGCTCTCAGCTGGGTTTGGCATGGAGCAGCTCTCAGTTGGTTTTGGAATGGAGCAGCTCTCAGATGGTTTTGGCATGGAGCAGCTCTCTGCTGGTTTTGGCATGGAGCAGCTTTCAGCTGGTTTTGTCATGGAGCAGCTCTCAGCTGGTTTTGGCATGGAACAGCTCTCAGCTGGTTTTGGCATGGAACAGCTCTCAGCTGGGTTTGGCATGGAGCAGCTCTCAGCTGGGTTTGGCATGGTGCAGCTCTCAGATGGTTTTGGCATGGAGCAGCTCTCAGCTGGTTTTGGAATGGAGCAGCTCTTAGATGGTTTTGTCATGGCGCAGCTTTCAGCTGGTTTTGTCATTGAGCAGCTCCCAGCTGGTTTTGGCATGGAACAGCTCTCAGCTGGGTTTGGCATGGAGCAGCTCTCAGCTGGGTTTGGAATGGAGCAGCTCTCAGAAAAGCCTAGTGGTTAGAGTGTAGGGGCGGCAGGCTAGCCTAGTGGTTAGAGTGTAGAGGAGGTAGGGTAGCCTAGTGGTTAGAGTGTAGAGGCGGCAGGGTAGCCTAGTGGTTAGAGTGTAGAGGAGGTAGGGTAGCCTAGTGGTTAGAGTGTAGAAGTGGTAGGGTAGCCTAGTGGTTAGAGTGTAGAGGTGGCAGGGTAGCCTAGTGGTTAGAGTGTAGAGGTGGCAGGGTAGCCTAGTGGTTAGAGTGTAGAGGCGGTAGGGTAGCCTAGTGGTTAGAGTGTAGAGGTGGTAGGGTAGCCTAGTGGTTAGAGTGTAGAGGAGGCAGGTAGCCTAGTGGTTAGAGTGTAGGGGCGGCAGGCTAGCCTAGTGGTTAGAGTGTTGGACTAGTAACCGGAAGGTTGCAAGTTCAAACCCCCGCGCTGACAAGGTACAAATCTGTCGTTCTACCCCTGAACAGGCAGTTAACCCACTGTTCCTAGGCTGTCATTGAAAATAAGAATTTGTTCTTAACTGACTTGCCTAGTTAAATAAAGGTAAAAAATCTAACATTTAAAACTCCATATATAGTATTTTGCCTTAGTAACATTCTAAGAATTGATGAAAATGTGAAAAATTTGACCATGTGTAGTTGGTCGCTAGTCAGTAAACGTTTAGTAACATGTCATATTCTTCCTGGTGTTGCACGGTCTAGCTAGCTAGCACCAGGAAGAATATGACATGTTACTAAACGTTTACTGACAGATTTTGAATGAGATTTCATGTTGCTTAAAATTGCTGTCAGTTCCACTTTTTAAAAGCAACAATGTTGACATCACAAGTTATTTTCAAAGCGATGGTTAAAACAGGAAGTGACGCTACAAAAAAAAAAAACACATCCCGCCCCCCCCTTTCACGATGGTTTTGGCATGGAGCAGCTCTCAGCTGGTTTTGGAATGGAGCAGCTCTCAGCTGGTTTTGTCATGGAGCAGCTCTCAGCTGGGTTTGGCATGGAGCAGCTTCCAGCTGGGTTTGGCATGGAGCAGCTCTCAGTTGGTTTTGGAATGGAGCAGCTCTCAGATGGTTTTGGCATGGAGCAGCTCTCTGCTGGTTTTGGCATGGAGCAGCTTTCAGCTGGTTTTGTCATGGAGCAGCTCTCAGCTGGTTTTGGCATGGAACAGCTCTCAGCTGGGTTTGGCATGGAGCAGCTCTCAGCTGGGTTTGGAATGGAGCAGCTCTCAGATGGTTTTGGCATGGAGCAGCTCTCAGCTGGTTTTGGAATGGAGCAGCTCTCAGCTGGTTTTGTCATGGAGCAGCTCTCAGCTGGGTTTGGCATGGAGCAGCTTCCAGCTGGGTTTGGCATGGAGCAGCTCTCAGAAGAATGACATCGGTAGCTGGTAGGGTAGGAAAGACGTTTCAACTGATGATATCTACCAGTAAATGCTAACTGTCCAGTTCAAAGTGAATGATGACAGGCCCTACTTCCTGTAAACACACAGTCCAGTTCAACGTGAATGATGACAGGCCTAACTTCCTGTAAACACACCGTCCAGTTCAAAGTGAATGATGACAAGCCCTACTTCCTGTAAACACACAGTCCAGTTCAAAGTGAATGATGACAGGCCCTACTTCCTGTAAACACACAGTCCAGTTCAAAGTGAATGATGACAGGCCCTACTTCCTGTAAACACACCGTCCAGTTCAAAGTGAATGATGATAAGCCCTACTTCCTGTAAACACACAGTCCAGTTCAAAGTGAATGATGACAGGCCCGTGTGGCAAACGGTTGGTTTCTATAAAAGGTCTACTGTATGAAGCTCTGAGGTGCTGAAGCGTACCGGTCTGTGTGGACTCCGGGTCCTGGATAAGACAGATGTTTTATGTGCTGCAGTGTCTATTAATTGTCCAAACGCACCGCCTCTTTCCCAGGGTAGCCTAGTGGTTAGAGTGTAGAGGAGGTAGGGTAGCCTAGTGGTTAGAGTGTAGAGGTGGTAGGGTAGCCTAGTGGTTAGAGTGTAGAGGTGGTAGGGTAGCCTAGTGGTTAGAGTGTAGAGGTGGTAGGGTAGCCTAGTGGTTAGAGTGTAGAGGAGGTAGGGTAGCCTAGTGGTTAGAGTGTAGAGGTGGTAGGGTAGCCTAGTGGTTAGAGTGTAGAGGTGGTAGGGTAGCCTAGTGGTTAGAGTGTAGGGGCGGCAGGCTAGCCTAGTGGTTAGAGTGTAGGGGAGGCAGGGTAGCCTAGTGGTTAGAGTGTAGAGGTGGTAGGGTAGCCTAGTGGTTAGAGTGTAGAGGTGGCAGGGTAGCCTAGTGGTTAGAGTGTAGGGGCGGCAGGGTAGCCTAGTGGTTAGAGTGTAGGGGCGGCAGGGTAGCCTAGTGGTTAGAGTGTAGGGGCGGCAGGCTAGCCTAGTGGTTAGAGTGTAGAGGAGGTAGGGTAGCCTAGTGGTTAGAGTGTAGAGGCGGCAGGGTAGCCTAGTGGTTAGAGTGTAGAGGAGGTAGGGTAGCCTAGTGGTTAGAGTGTAGAAGTGGTAGGGTAGCCTAGTGGTTAGAGTGTAGAGGTGGCAGGGTAGCCTAGTGGTTAGAGTGTAGAGGTGGCAGGGTAGCCTAGTGGTTAGAGTGTAGAGGCGGTAGGGTAGCCTAGTGGTTAGAGTGTAGAGGTGGTAGGGTAGCCTAGTGGTTAGAGTGTAGAGGAGGCAGGTAGCCTAGTGGTTAGAGTGTAGGGGCGGCAGGCTAGCCTAGTGGTTAGAGTGTTGGACTAGTAACCGGAAGGTTGCAAGTTCAAACCCCCGCGCTGACAAGGTACAAATCTGTCGTTCTGCCCCTGAACAGGCAGTTAACCCACTGTTCCTAGGCTGTCATTGAAAATAAGAATTTGTTCTTAACTGACTTGCCTAGTTAAATAAAGGTAAAAAAATCTAACATTTAAAACTCCATATATAGTATTTTGCCTTAGTAACATTCTAAGAATTGATGAAAATGTGAAAAATTTGACCATGTGTAGTTGGTCGCTAGTCAGTAAACGTTTAGTAACATGTCATATTCTTCCTGGTGTTGCACGGTCTAGCTAGCTAGCACCAGGAAGAATATGACATGTTACTAAACGTTTACTGACAGATTTTGAATGAGATTTCATGTTGCTTAAAATTGCTGTCAGTTCCACTTTTTAAAAGCAACAATGTTTGACATCACAAGTTATTTTCAAAGCGATGGTTAAAACAGGAAGTGACGCTACAAAAAAAAAAAAACACATCCCGCCCCCCCTTTCACGAGATGATGATCGTTTGAGACTTTACTTCCTGTTGAAAGTTATTCTTGAAAAAAGGAAGCGGCTTACTTCCTGTTGAACGTTATTCTTGAAAAAGGAAA
>NW_022264868.1:20000-21825 GCF_002021735.2 Oncorhynchus kisutch
CTGAAATGGCACCCGTGTTCCCTCTATAATACAACACTATGGACCAAGGCTCTGAAATGGCCACCCTGTTCCCTATATAATACAACACTATGGACCAAGGCTTCTGAAATGACACCCTGTTCCCTATATAATACAACACTATGGACCAAGGCTCTGAAATGGCAACCCTGTTCCCTATATAATACAACACTATGGACCAAGGCTCTGAAATGGCACCCTGTTCCCTATATAACTACAACACTATGGACCAAGGCTCTGAAATGGCACCCTGTTCCCTATATAATACAACACTATGGACCAAGGCTCTGAAATGGCACCCTGTTTCCCTATATAATACAACACTATGGACCTGAAATGGCACCCTGTTCCCTATATAATACAACACTATGGACCAAGGCTCTGAAATGGCAACCCTGTTCCCTATATAATACACACTATGGACCTGAAATGGCACCCTGTTCCCTATATAATACAACACTAGATGGACCAAGGCTCTGAAATGGCACCCTGTTCCCTATATAATACAACACTATGGACCAAGGCTCTGAAATGACACCCTGTTCCCTCTATAATACAACACTATGGAAGCTCTGAAATGGCACCCTGGTTCCCTGATATAATACAACACTATGGACCAGGTCGAAATGGCCACCCTGTTCCCTATATATACAACACTATGGACCAAGGCTCTGAAATGGCATCCTGTTCCCTATATAATACAACACTATGGACCAAGGCCTCTGAAATGGCACCCTGTTCCCTCTATAATACAACACTATGGACCAAGGCTCTGAAATGGCACCCTGTTCCCTATATAATACAACACTATGGACCAAGGCTCTGAAATGACACCCTGTTCCCTATATAATACAACACTATGGACCAAGGCTCTGAAATGGCACCCTGTTCCCTATATAATACAACACTATGGACCAAGGCTCTGAAATGGCACCCTGTTCCCTATATAATACAACACTATGGACCAAGGCTCTGAAATGGCACCCTGTTCCCTATATAATACAACACTATGGACCAAGGCTCTGAAATGGCACCCTGTTCCCTATATAATACAACACTATGGACCTGAAATGGCACCCTGTTCCCTATATAATACAACACTATGGACCAAGGCTCTGAAATGGCACCCTGTTCCCTATATAATACAACACTATGGACCTGAAATGGCACCCTGTTCCCTATATAATACAACACTATGGACCAAGGCTCTGAAATGGCACCCTGTTCCCTATATAATACAACACTATGGACCAAGGCTCTGAAATGATACCCTGTTCCCTCTGTAGTGCAACACATTGGACCAAGGCTCTGAAATGGCACACTGTTCCCTCTATAGTGCAACACGTTGGACCAAGGCTCTGAAATGACACCATGTTCCCTCTGTAGTGCACTACCTAGGGAATAGGGTGCCAATTGGGACTCACAGCCAAGGATTGCCATCATCCCATTATTCACCATGAGATTCCTACCGTACCCATTTCTAATGTGTCACATTGCTCCTCATTAAACACAGTTTGAAATGTGTGAGAGTGTGTGTGTGTGTGTGTGTGTGTGTGTGTGTGTGTGTGTGTGTGTGTGTGTGGTGTGTGTGTGTGTGTGTGTGTGTGTGTGTGTGTGTCGTAATTTATTCAGCGTTAACCCACTAACCACAACCTAGCTATTTCAGAATTGCTGAAACATTGTATCATTTGTGAGAAAACTTTGAGGCTGTTAAAGTCTGTAGAACACACACACACACACACACACACACTTTGTAGCGGTGCAGGCTGATCAATAATTTACATATTTCATCTAATACATCAGGCAT
>NW_022264869.1:0-21815 GCF_002021735.2 Oncorhynchus kisutch
TCTCTCTCTCTCTCTCTATCTCTCTCTCTCTCTCTCTCTCTCTCTCTCTCTCCTCTCTCTCTCTCTCGTCTCTCTCTAACTCTCTGGCTCTCTCTCGTCTCTCTCTCTCTCTCTCTCTGTCTCTCTCTCTCTAACTCTCTGTCTCTCTCTCTGGCTCTCTCTCTGTCTCTCTCTGTCTAACTTTCTCTCTGTGGCCTTGCAGAAAATGAACATCAAAGACATCAGTGGTAGAAGGTTGCTGTGTTGCTGATCCTTTTTTTGATATCTTCTCTGCTTTGGTTGTTAAAGATTTTATTGACAATAAAGGTGTATGAAAATGCCACCTCAGAATCTAGTTCAAATACCGTTTAAGAGAAATATGCTATTTTTCTATTTTCTACTCTAAAACTCAGCCATTTAAACTGTTGAACTCTGAGTGGTTGTTTTATAGAATGTGACATATACATTTAAAGCTACAGTCCTTGTCTTTTTGGAAATCAATCTCAAATTTTACTGCTGGAAAGTCAAGAATGAGAGGCATGATAAATCCAGCCCTGGTCCAGCTGAACCAGCCCATGCAGACAAAAAGACAGACACACTTTAATGAGCATGAATTGTAGTAATTAGTCATTTGTAGTGCATGCTTCATTAAATCCAATTTTAAAAGTCATTATAATTTAACAGAACATTAGGTTGCCCGCGACTCAATCCAGGGAGACGTCCAGGTACAGATCAGCTCGATACACACCTGGACATATCAACTACATAACTCACTGAAGAACTTACCATATGACACAAAGACACAACAATATCCATGAAATACTACAATATACTGTGTCCTCATTATCCTATTAGGATACAACACACATGAAAATACACATATATAAATGCATATCCACAATCTATGACAAACAGAAAAGTAAACAAGTTAATCTGGGATGCTGGGATGCTGGCACGCTGGGATGATGAAATGCTGGGATGCTGGCATGCTGGCACACTGGGATGATGGAATGCTGGGATGCTGGCATGCTGGCACACTGGGATAATGGAATGCTGGGATGCTGGCATGCTGGCACGCTGGGATGATGGAATGCTGGGATGCTGGCATGCTGGCACACTGGGATGCTGGGATGATGGGATGCTGGGGCGCTGGCATGCTGGCACACTGGGATGCTGGGATGCTGGGTTGATAGGATGATGGGATGCTGGGATGTTGGCATGCTGGCACACTGGGATGATGGGATGCTGGGATGATGGGATGATGGGGTGCTGGTATGATGGGATGCTGGCATGCTGGTATGCTAGCCTACTGCTGGTATAGTGTACTATATATGGGATGCTAGCCTACTGCTGGTATAGTGTACTATATATGGGATGCTAGCCTACTGCTGGTATAGTGTACTATATATGGGATGCTAGTCTACTGCTGGTATAGTGTACTATATATGGGATGCTAGCCTACTGCTGGTATAGTGTACTATATATGGGATGCTAGCCTACTGCTGGTATAGTGTACTATATATGGGATGATAGCCTACTGCTGGTATAGTGTACTATATATGGGATTGTTAGCCTACTGCTGGTATAGTGTACTATATATGGGATGCTAGCCTACTGCTGGTATAGTGTACTATATATGGGATGCTAGCCTACTGCTGGTATAGTGTACTCTATATGGGATGCTAGCCTGTGTACTATATATGGGATGCTAGCCTACTGCTGGTATAGTGTACTATATATGGGATGCTAGCCTACTGCTGGTATAGTGTACTATATATGCAATAGGGCGTCATTTGGGATGCAACCTTGGTTTCTCTATTGCTCTGTTAGCTCACTGGGACCACAGTACCTGTTGCTCTGTTAGCTCACTGGGACCACAGTACCTGTTTCTCTGTTAGCTCACTGGGACCACAGTACCTGTTGCTCTGTTAGCTCACTGGGACCACAGTACCTGTTGCTCTGTTAGCTCACTGGGACCACAGTACCTGTTTCTCTGTTAGCTCACTGGGACCACAGTACCTGTTGCTCTGTTAGCTCACTGGGACCACAGTACCTGTTGCTCTGTTAGCTCACTGGGACCACAGTACCTGTTTCTCTGTTAGCTCACTGGGACCACAGTACCTGTTTCTCTGTTAGCTCACTGGGACCACAGTACCTGTTGCTCTGTTAGCTCACTGGGACCACAGTACCTGTTGCTCTGTTAGCTCACTGGGACCACAGTACCTGTTGCTCTGTTAGCTCACTGGAACCACAGTACCTGTTTCTCTGTTAGCTCACTGGGACCACAGTACCTGTTGCTCTGTTAGCTCACTGGGACCACAGTACCTGTTGCTCTGTTAGCTCACTGGGACCACAGTACCTGTTGCTCAGCTAACCCTCCCTGGGGGTTAACCCCCTCCCTGGGGGTTTTCCCCCTCCCCCAGCACAACAACCCCCTCCCCCAGCACAACAACCCCCTCCCCCAGCACAACAACCCCCTCCACCAGCACAACAACCCCTCCACCAGCACAACAACCCCCTCCACCAGCACAACAACCCCCTCACACAGCACAACAACCCCCTCACACAGCACAACATCCCCCTCACACAGCACAACATCCCCCTCCACCAGCACAACAACCCCCTCACACAGCACAACAACCCCCTCACACAGCACAGCAACCTCCTCACACAGCACAATAACCTCCTCACACAGCACAACAACCCCTCACACAGCACAGCAACCTCCTCACACAGCACAATAACCCCCTCACACAGCACAACAACCCCCTCACACAGCACAACAACCCCCTCACACAGCACAACAACCCCCTCACACAGCACAGCAACCTCCTCACACAGCACAATAACCTCCTCACACAGCGCAAGAATTCAGACAGTCAAAGATTTCGTAAAAAATATTTATTTTGTTTCTGACATTATTTAAATTTCTCGGCCAGGATTAATCAACACACTGGAGAGAGTGGTCATGAGTAGATGAGCAGATTTTTCAGCATGTTTCTACAAGAAAATATAAATTTAGAGTAAGATTAACTTGGATTTTGGCAGGGACGTATACAGGATGACACCGACCACAGCATAACCTTCACTCCAAATCAAAACTCCAAACCGACAACCTAATTTTGGACAAAAATGATCTGGAAGGATAAATACACCATCCAACCTGGAACTGAGACAGACCAGACAGACCAGATATAACTTCAATTAGCACTGAGGTGTGAGGTGAGAGGTGTCAAAGCCTTTGAGCCCAACAAATGGCAGGCTATCCCACATAATTCCACAGGCCCCTTCCTGCTGTTTCAAGACTGTTCACCCATGACTGCGTGGCCAAGCACACCTCCATCTCAATCAACACGTTTGAGGATGGCACAACAGTGCTAGGATTGATTGCCAAGAATGTGCAAAGCTGTCATCAAGGCAAAGGGTGGCTACTTTGAAAAATCTCAAATATGAAAATATTTTTGATTTGTTTAACACTTTTTTGGTTACTACATGACTCCATATGTGTTATTTCATAGTATCTTCACTATTATTCTACAATGGAAGAAAATAGTAAAAATAAAGAAAAACCCTTGAATGAGTAGGTGTGTCCAAAATTTGACAGGTACTGTATCAACAAAGATAAAATATTCTGTACACTTGTCCTGTTTCTCTCAACGGGGAATCCCCTCAAAGAGCACCTGTGGTTATAGGAATACCTGAAGATGAAGCTCCTGCTATTTATTTTCTTCATAAATAAATGATGTTATAAAATATAATAATATTATAAAAACAAATTGTCCATAAATGGAAACACTTGTTGAAGAAAGAGAAAAGAAGAGAGACGCCACCCTGAAACAACAACATAGCATGGCAGAAGAGAGACGCCACAACATAAAGACAGACCTGAAACAACAACATAGCATGGCAGAAGAGAGTCACCACAACATAAAGACAGACCTGAAACAACAACATAGCATGGCAGAAGAGAGTCACCACAACATAAAGACAGACCTGAAACAACAACATAGCATGGCAGAAGAGAGACGCCACAACATAAAGACAGACCTGAAACAACAACATAGCATGGCAGAAGAGAGACACCACAACATAAAGACAGACCTGAAACAACAACATAGCATGGCAGAAGAGAGTCACCACAACATAAAGACAGACCTAAAACAACAACATAGCATGGCAGAAGAGAGACACCACAACATAAAGACAGACCTGAAACAACAACATAGCATGGCAGAAGAGAGACACCACAACATAAAGACAGACCTGAAACAACAACATAGCATGGCAGAAGAGAGACGCCACAACATAAAGACAGACCTGAAACAACAACATAGCATGGCAGAAGAGAGACACCACAACATAAAGACAGACCTGAAACAACAACATAGCATGGCAGAAGAGAGACGCCACAACATAAAGACAGACCTGAAACAACAACATAGCATGGCAGAAGAGAGACACCACAACATAAAGACAGACCTGAAACAACAACATAGCATGGCAGAAGAGAGACACCACAACATAAAGACAGACCTGAAACAACAACATAGCATGGCAGAAGAGAGACACCACAACATAAAGACAGACCTGAAACAACAACATAGCATGGCAGAAGAGAGACGCCACAACATAAAGACAGACCTGAAACAACAACATAGCATGGCAGAAGAGAGACGCCACAACATAAAGACAGACCTGAAACAACAACATAGCATGGCAGAAGAGAGACACCACAACACTACATAACGACAGACCTGAAACAACAACATAGCATGGCAGAAGAGAGACACCACAACATAAAGACAGACCTGAAACAACAACATAGCATGGCAGAAGAGAGACGCCACAACATAAAGACAGACCTGAAACAACAACATAGCATGGCAGAAGAGAGACACCACAACATAAAGACAGACCTGAAACAACAACATAGCATGGCAGAAGAGAGACGCCACAACATAAAGACAGACCTGAAACAACAACATAGCATGGCAGAAGAGAGACACCACAACACTACATAACGACAGACCTGAAACAACAACATAGCATGGCAGAAGAGAGACACCACAACATAAAGACAGACCTGAAACAACAACATATCATGGCCCAAGAGAGACGCCACAACATAAAGACAGACCTGAAACAACAACATAGCATGGCAGAAGAGAGACACCACAACATGAAGACAGACCTGAAACAACAACATAGCATGGCAGAAGAGAGTCACCACAACATAAAGACAGACCTAAAACAGCAGCATAGCATGGCAGAAGAGAGACACCACAACACTACATAACGACAGACCTGAAACAACAACATATCATGGCCGAAGAGAGACACCACAACATAAAGACAGACCTGAAACAACAACATAGCATGGCAGAAGAGAGATGCCACAACATAAAGACAGACCTAAAACAACAACATAGCATGGCAGAAGAGGGACACCACAACATAAAGACAGACCTGAAACAACGACATAGCATGGCAGAAGAGAGACACCACAACATAAAGACAGACCTGAAACAACAACATAGCATGGCAGAAGAGAGACACCACAACATAAAGACAGACCTGAAACAACAACATAGCATGGCAGAAGAGAGACACCGCAACATAAAGACAGACCTGAAACAACAACATAGCATGGCAGAAGAGAGACACCACAACATAAAGACAGACCTAAAACATCAGCATATCATGGCAGAAGAGAGACACCACAACACTACATAACGACAGACCTGAAACAACAACATAGCATGGCAGAAGAGAGACACCACAACATAAAGACAGACCTAAAACAACAACATAGCATGGCAGAAGAGAGACACCACAACATAAAGACAGACCTAAAACATCAGCCTAGCATGGCAGAATAGCCATGTGGTAAGTAAGATTCGTATTCAACATGTCCATCCAGACCATCTCTGGTCAGCACCCCAACCTGATTCATATTCAAAAATCAGATGCAAAAATCAGAAACTTTCTGTCCAAAAATGATGCAGAAAAATGTATCCATGCTTTTGTCAATTCTAGGTTAGACTACTGCAATGCTCTACTTTCCGGCTACCTGGATAAAGCACTAAATAAACTTCAGTTAGTGCTAAATACGGCTGCTAGAATCCTGACTAGAACCCCAAAAATGTATCATATTACTCCAGTGCTAGCCTCCCTACACTGGCTTCCTGTCAAAGCAAGGGCTGATTTCAAGGTTTTACTGCTAACCTACAAAGCATTACATGGGCTTGCTCCTACCTATCTCTCTGATTTGGTCCTGCCGTACATACCTACACGTACGCTACGGTCACAAGACGCAGGCCTCCTAATTGTCTCTAGTATTTCTAAGCTAACAGCTGGAGGCAGGGATTTCTCCTATAGAGCTCCATTTTTATGGAACGGTCTGCCTACCCATGTCAGAGACGCAAACTCGGTCTCAACCTTTAAGTCTTTACTGAAGACTCATCTCTTCAGTGGGTCATATGATTGAGTGTAGTCTGGCCCAGGAGTGGGAAGGTGAACGGAAAGGCTCTGGAGCAACGAACCGCCCTTGCTGTCTCTGCCTGGCCGGTTCCCCTCTTTCCACAGGGATTCTCTGCCTCTAACCCTATTACAGGGGCTGAGTCACTGGCTTACTGGGGCTCTCTCATGCCGTCCCTGGGAGGGGTGCGTCACTGAGTGGGTTGACTCACAGATGTGATCATCCTGCCTGGGTTGGCGCCACCCCCCCTGGGTTGTGCCATGGCGGAGATCTTTGTGGGCTATACTCAGCCTTGTCTCAGGATGGTAAGTTGGTGGTTGAAGATATCCCTCTAGTAGTGTGGGGGCTGTGCTTTGGCAAAGTGGGTGGGGTTATATCCTTCCTGTTTGGCCCTGTCCGGGGGTGTCCTCGGATGGGGCCACAGTGTCTCCTGACCCCTCCTGTCTCAGCCTCCAGTATTTATGCTGCAGTAGTTTATGTGTCGGGGGGCTAGGGTCAGTTTGTTATATCTGGAGTACTTCTCCTGTCCTATTCGGTGTCCTGTGTGAATTTAAGTGTGCTCTCTCTAATTCTCTCTTTCTTTCTCTCTCTCGGAGGACCTGAGCCCTAGGACCATGCCTCAGGACTACCTGACATGATGACTCCTTGCTGTCCCCAGTCCACCTGGCCGTGCTGCTGCTCCAGTTTCAACTGTTCTGCCTTATTATGATTGGACCTTGCTGGTCATTTATGAACATTTTAACATCTTGGCACAGCCAGAAGAGGACTGGCCACCCCACATAGCCTGGTTCCTCTCTAGGTTTTTTCCTAGGTTTTGGCCTATCTAGGGAGTTTTTCTAGCCACCGTGCTTCTACACCTGCATTGCTTGCTGTTTGGGGTTTTAGCCTGGGTTCTGTACAGCACTTTGAGATATCAGCTGATGTACGAAGGGCTATATAAATTGATTTGATTTGATTTGATTTTGATATTCAATATGTTCACAATTAGATTTCAGTGCAGCCTTTGATATTATTGACCATAAACTGTTGTTGAAAAAACTTAAGTGCTATGGCTTTTCATCCTCTGCCTCTGGATTCAGAGCTATCTATGTAATAGAACTCAGAGGGTTTCTTTAATCGAAGCGTCTCTAATGTCAAACATGTAAAGTGTGGTGTCCCGCAGGGCAGCTCTCTAGGTCCTCTACTATTTTATATTTTTACCAATGACCTGCCACCACTGGCATTAAACAAAGCATGTGTGTCTGTGTATGCTGATGATTCAACCATATACGCATCAGCAACCACAGCTAATGAAGTCACTGAAACCCTTAATAAAGAGCTGTTTTGGAATGGGTGGCCAGTAATAAACTGGTCTTGAAAATCTCTAAAACTAAGAGCATTGTATTGGTAAAAATCATTCCTTAACTGCTAGACCTCAGCTGAATATGGTAACAAATGGTGTGGCTGTTGAACAAGTTGAGGAGACTAAACTACTTGGCGTTACCTTAGATTGTAAACTGTCATGGTCAAAACATATAGATTCAATGGTTGTAAAGATGGAGAAAGGTCTTTCTGTCATAAAGAGGTCCTCTGATTTTTGACACCACTCTCCAAAAAGCATCGTCAATTTACACACAGCTCTGACACACACAGTTATCCCACCAGACATTTTTATTTTTTATTTTACCTTTATTTAACTAGGCAAGTCAGTTAAGAACAAATTCTTATTTTCAATGACGGCCTAGGAACAAACTGCCTGTACGACAGATTTGTACCTTGTCAGCTCGGGGTTTGAACTTGCAACCTTCCGGTTACTAGTCCAACGCTCTAACCACTAGGCTACCCTGCCGCCCCGGCATTTAACATGCCAACAGATCCAGAAAGAAAATAAAGAAAACATACAGTATTATATAGAGCCCTTATTGCATGGAACTTCCTTCCATCTCATATTGCTCAAATAAACAGCAAACCTGGTTTCAAAAAACACATAAAGCAGCACCTCACCCCTCTTCCCTATTTGACCTTGCTAGTTTGTGTATGTATTGATATGTCAGCTATGTGTGCCTTTTAAAAAATGTATGTAGTTCTGTCCTTGAGCTGTTCTTGTCTAATGATGTTCTGTATTATGTAATTCTATATTATGTTCCATGTTTTGTGTGGACACTAGGAAGAGTAGCTGCTGCTTTTGCAACAGATAATGGGGATCCTAATAAAATACCAAATACCAAAATACCATCCCGACCATCTCTGGTCAGCAACACAGCCTGATACAATGTGACTGGGGAATCTTTGGTAGATGGCTGAATTGACATTTCTGTCTCGTCATGTGAGAGCTGAGACGATTCCCTCTGGGGCTGATGAGGGGAGGATTCAGTCTGTTCTGGGGATGGTTAATGGGGGAGGTTTCAGTCTGTTTTTCTGTTCGTCGGTCTTTCAGACAGCACGTCCGTCTGTCTGCACTCTGCTGCCGAGGGAAGGTGTCTATCTGTCTGTCCGTCCGAACTGAATATGGACTGAATTCACAGATACTGTAATTGGCTACCGTAATCAGAGGAGTCAGAGACAGTCTGTCTGCCACAAGGAGACTGTGTGTAATGTCGACCAGTTTCCCTGTTTCCTCCTCCGACCACCCCTGTCCTTGTTCTCAGCTAAAACCTGGCTTCAGAAAGTATTCAAACCTCTGGACTTAAAAATAAAACCAATCCATTACAGCATTTAACAGAGATTTAACTGAGGTTGTGCATCACTGTCCTACACACCATAATGTCAAAGTGGAATTATGTCCACAGAACACTTTTACAAATGATTAAACATGAAACTCTGAAATGTGTTGAGTCAATACGTATTCAACCCCTTCGTTATGGAAAAAACTCAAATTAGTTATGGAATACAAATTTCGTTAACAAGTTGCATGGACTCACTATGTGTGCAATTTTTATTTTATTTAACATGATTTTTGAATAACTGTACCCAACATATACAGTTATTCGTAAGGTCCCAAGAAACAAGAAGCTCGGCAACAACTAGGGAGTTTTCTTAAATCAAAAGAAACAGAACAGAGCTAAGCACAGGCCAAGCCCTAGAGGAAAACCTGGTTCAGTCTGCTGAGACAAATTCACCTTTCAGCAGGACAATAACCTAAAACACAAGGCAAAAAATATACAATGGAGTTGATTACCAAGACAACATTGAAGTTTTCTGAGTGGCCTAGTTACAGTTCTGACATAAATTCCCTTGAATATCTTCGGAAAGACTTGACAATGGTTATCTAGCAATAATCAATGGTTATCTAGCATAATCAATGGTTATCTAGCAATAATCAATGGTTATCTAGCAATAATCAACAACCAACTTGAAAGACCTTGAAGAATTTAAAAAACAATTATATGCAAATATTGTACAATTCAGGTGTGCAAAGTTCTTAGAGACAGCTGTATTCGCAGACAAAGGCAATTCTAACATGTTTGACTCAAGGGGGTTTATACCTATGTAAATTAGAAAATTCTGTATTCGATTTTCAAAAATGCTAAACTTTCTAAAACAAGTTTTGAATTTATTAACATGGCGAACATGATATATGGTGAACATGATATATGGTGAACATGATATATGGTGAACATGATATATGGTGAACATGGTGAACATGATATATGGTGAACATGATATATGGTGAACATGATATATGGTGAACATGGTGAACATGATATATGGTGAACATGATATATGGTGAACATGATATATGGTGAACATGACATGTGGTGAACATGATATATGGTGAACATGATATATGGTGAACATGGTGAACATGATATATGGTGAACATGATATATGGTGAACATGATATATGGTGAACATGATATATGGTGAACATGATATATGGTGAACATGATATATGGTGAACATGATATATGGTGAACATGATATACGGTGAACATGATATATGGTGAACATGATATATGGTGAACATGATATATGGTGAACATGATATATGGTGAACATGGTGAACATGATATATGGTGAACATGATATATGGTGAACATGATATATGGTGAACATGATATATGGTGAACATGGTGAACATGATATATGGTGAACATGATATATGGTGAACATGATATATGGTGAACATGGTGAACATGATATATGGTGAACATGATATATGGTGAACATGATATATGGTGAACATGATATATGGTGAACATGATATATGGTGAACATGACATGTGGTGAACATGATATATGTGAACATGATATATGGTGAACATGGTGAACATGATATATGGTGAACATGATATATGGTGAACATGATATATGGTGAACATGATATATGGTGAACATGATATATGGTGAACATGATATATGGTGAACATGATATATGGTGAACATGATATACGGTGAACATGATATATGGTGAACATGATATATGGTGAACATGATATACGGTGAACATGATATATGGTGAACATGATATACGGTGAACATGATATATGGTGAACATGATATACGGTGAACATGACATGTGGTGAACATGATATACGGTGAACATGATATATGGTGAACATGATATACGGTGAACATGATATATGGTGAACATGACATGTGGTGAACATGATATACGGTGAACATGATATATGGTGAACATGATATATGGTGAACATGATATATGGCGAACATGATATATGGTGAACATGATATATGGTGAACATGACATGTGTGTGAACATGATATACGGTGAACATGATATACGGGTGAACATGACATGTGGCGAACATGATATATGGTGAACATGATATATGGTGAACATGACATGTGGTGAACATGATATACGGTGAACATGACATGTGGCGAACATGATATATGGTGAACATGATATACGGTGAACATGATATATGGTGAACATGATATATGGTGAACATGATATATGGTGAACATGATATATGGTGAACATGATATATGGTGAACATGATATATGTGAACATGATATATGGTGAACATGATATACGGTGAACATGATATACGGTGAACATGACATGTGGTGAACATGATATACGGTGAACATGATATATGGTGAACATGATATACGGTGAACATGATATATGGTGAACATGATATATGGTGAACATGATATATGGCGAACATGATATATGGTGAACATGATATATGGTGAACATGACATGTGGTGAACATGATATACGGTGAACATGATATACGGTGAACATGACATGTGGCGAACATGATATATGGTGAACATGATATGGTGAACATGACATGTGGTGAACATGATATACGGTGAACATGACATGTGGCGAACATGATATATGGCGAACATGATATACGGTGAACATGATATATGGTGAACATGATATATGGTGAACATGATATATGGTGAACATGATATATGGTGAACATGATATATGGTGAACATGATATATGGTGAACATGATATACGGTGAACATGATATATGGTGAACATGATATATGGTGAACATGATATATGTTGAACATGATATATGGTGAACATGATATATGGTGAACATGATATATGGTGAACATGATATATGGTGAACATGATAATGTGATATGGTGAACATGATATACGGTGAACATGATATATGGTGTGAACATGATATATGGTGAACATGATATATATTGAACATGATATATGTGAACATGATATATGGCACATGACATTGGTGAACATGATATATGGTGAACATGATATATGGTGAACCTGTTATATGGTGAACCTGATATTTGGTGAACATGATATATGGTGAACATATATGAATTATGGTGAACATGATATATGGCGAGCATGATATTATGGCGAACATGACATGTGGTGAACATGATAAATAATTAACATTATATATATTGAACATGATATATGGCGTACATGACATGTGGTGAACATGATATATATGGTGAACAGGAATATATGGTGAACATGATATATGAACATGATAAATATAAATAAACAGTGATGATATATTGAACATAAGATATGATATATGTGAACATGATATATGGCACATGACATGTGGTGAACATGATATATGGTGAAACAGGATATATAACATGAATGATATACATGGTGGTGTAACATGATAACAATGATATAATGATATATGGTGAACATGAAACATGGTGAACATGATATATAGTGAACATGATATATGGTGAACATGATATACGGTGAACATGAATGTGGTGAACATGATATACGGTGAACATGATATATGGTGAACATGATATACGGTGAACATGATATATGGTGAACATGACATGTGGGAACATGATATACTGTGAACATGATATATGGTGAACATGATATATGGTGAACATGATATATGGCGAACATGATATATGGTGAACATGATATATGGTGAACATGACATGTGTGGTGAACATGATATACGGTGAACATGATATACGGTGAACATGACATGTGTGGCGAACATGATATATGGTGAACATGATATATGGTGAACATGACATGTGGTGAACATGATATACGGTGAACATGACATGTGGCGAACATGATATATGGTGAACATGATATACGTGTCATGATATATGTATGTGAACAGATATATGGTGAACATGATATATGGTGAACATGATATATGGTGAACATGATAATGGTGAACATGATATATGGTGAACATGATATACGGTGAACATGATATATGGTGAACATGATATATGGTGAACATGATATATTGACATGATATGGTGAACATATATATGGTGAACATGACATGTGGTGAACATGAATATACGGTGACATGATATATGGTGAACATGATATATGGTGAACATGATATACGGTGAACATGATATACGGTGAACATGACATGTGGTGAACATGATATACGGTGAACATGATATATGGTGAACATGATATACGGTGAACATGATATATGGTGAACATGATATATGGAACATGATATATGGCGAACATGATATATGGTGAACATGATATATGGTGAACATGACATGTGGTGAACATGATATACGGTGAACATGATATACGGTGAACATGAATATGTGGAAATGAGTCGGTGAACATGATATATGGTGAACATGATATATGGTGAACATGACATGTGGTGAACATGATATACGGGAACATAACATGTGGCGAAACATATATATTGAACATGATATACGGTGAACATGATATATGGTGAACATGATATATGTGAACATGATATATGGTGAACATATGATATATGGTGAACATGATATATGGGAAACATGATATGATGTGAACATGATATATAGGGTGAACATGATATACGGTGAACATGATATATGGTGAACATGATATATGGTGAACATATATATGGTGAACATGATATATGGTGAACATGATATTATGGTGAACATGATATATGGTGAACATGATATATGGTGAACATGATATACGGTGAACATGATATACGGTGACATGATAATATGATTGGTGAACATGATATATGGTGAACATGATATTATTGAACCATGATATTATGGTGAACATGATATATGGCGAACATGACATGTGGAGAACATGATATATGGTGAACATGATATATGGTGAACCTGATATATGGTGAACCTGATATTTGGTGAACAACATGATATATGGTGAACATGATATATGGTGAACATGATATATGGCGAGCATGATATATGGCGAACATGACATGTGGTGAACATGATATATATTGAACATGATATATATTGAACGTGATATAAGTGAACATGAAATAAATATGAACATGATATATATTGAACATGATATATGGTGAACATGATATATGGCGTACATGACATGTGGTGAACATGATATATGGTGAACAGGATATATATGTGGAACATGATATATGTGAACATGATAAATAAGAACATGATATATGGTGAACATGAAACATGGTGAAACATTATATTTATATATTTTTTTTTTTTATTTCACCTTTATTTAACCAGGTAGGCTAGTTGAGAACAAGTTCTCATTTGCAACTGCGACCTGGCCAAGATAAAGCATAGCAGTGTGAGCATACAACAAAGAGTTACACATGGAGTAAACAATTAACAAGTCAATAACACAGTAGAAAACGAAGGGGGTCTATATACAATGTGTGCAAAAGGCATGAGGAGGTAGGCAAATAATTACAATTTTGCAGATTAACACTGGAGTGATAAAAGATCAGATGGTCATGTACAGGTAGAGATATTGGTGTGCAAAAGAGCAGAAAAGTAAATAAATAAAAACAGTATGGGGATGAGGTAGGTGAAAAGGGTGGGCTATTTACCAATAGACTATGTACAGCTGCAGCGATCGGTTAGCTGCTCAGATAGCTGATGTTTGAAGTTGGTGAGGGAGATAAAGTCTCCAACTTCAGCGATTTTTGCAATTCGTTCCAGTCACAGGCAGCAGAGTACTGGAACGAAAGGCGGCCAAATGAGGTGTTGGCTTTAGGGATGATCAGTGAGATACACCTGCTGGAGCGCGTGCTACGGATGGGTGTTGCCATCGTGACCAGTGAGCTGAGATAAGGCGGAGCTTTACCTAGCATAGACTTGTAGATGACCTGGAGCCAGTGGGTCTGGCGACGAATATGTAGCGAGGGCCAGCCGACTAGAGCATACAAGTCGCAGTGGTGGGTAGTATAAGGTGCTTTAGTGACAAAACGGATGGCACTGTGATAGACTGCATCCAGTTTGCTGAGTAGAGTGTTGGAAGCCATTTTGTAGATGACATCGCCGAAGTCGAGGATCGGTAGGATAGTCAGTTTTACTAGGGTAAGCTTGGCGGCTTGAGTGAAGGAGGCTTTGTTGCGGAATAGAAAGCCGACTCTTGATTTGATTTTCGATTGGAGATGTTTGATATGAGTCTGGAAGGAGAGTTTGCAGGAGAGGAGACCAGCTAGATCTACTGTCTCTATTATATTATGACAGACCAGCTAGATCTACTGTCTCTATTATATTATGACAGACCAGCTAGATCTACTGTCTCTATTATATTATGACAGACCAGCTAGATCTACTGTCTCTATTATATTATGACAGACCAGCTAGATCTACTGTCTCTATTATATTATGACAGACCAGCTAGATCTACTGTCTCTATTATATTATGACAGACCAGCTAGATCTACTGTCTCTATTATATTATGACAGACCAGCTAGATCTACTGTCTCTATTATATTATGACAGACCAGCTAGATCTACTGTCTCTATTATATTATGACAGACCAGCTAGATCTACTGTCTGTCTCTATTATATTATGACAGACCAGCTAGATCTACTGTCTCTATTTATTATGACAGACCAGCTAGATCTACTGTCTCTATTTATTATGACAGACCAGCTAGATCTACTGTCTCTATTATATTATGACAGACCAGCTAGATCTACTGTCTCTATTATATTATGACAGACCAGCTAGATCTACTGTCTCTATTATATTATGACAGACCAGCTAGATCTACTGTCTCTATTATATTATGACAGACCAGCTAGATCTACTGTCTCTATTATATTATGACAGACCAGCTAGATCTACTGTCTCTATTATATTATGACAGACCAGCTAGATCTACTGTCTCTATTATATTATGACAGACCAGCTAGATCTACTGTCTCTATTATATTATGACAGACCAGCTAGATCTACTGTCTCTATTATATTATGACAGACCAGCTAGATCTACTGTCTCTATTATATTATGACAGACCAGCTAGATCTACTGTCTCTATTATATTATGACAGACCAGCTAGATCTACTGTCTCTATTATATTATGACAGACCAGCTAGATCTACTGTCTCTATTATATTATGACAGACCAGCTAGATCTACTGTCTCTATTATATTATGACAGACCAGCTAGATCTACTGTCTCTATTATATTATGACAGACCAGCTAGATCTACTGTCTCTATTATATTATGACAGACCAGCTAGATCTACTGTCTCTATTATATTATGACAGACCAGCTAGATCTACTGTCTCTATTATATTATGACAGACCAGCTAGATCTACTGTCTCTATTATATTATGACAGACCAGCTAGATCTACTGTCTCTATTATATTATGACAGACCAGCTAGATCTACTGTCTCTATTATATTATGACAGACCAGCTAGATCTACTGTCTCTATTATATTATGACAGACCAGCTAGATCTACTGTCTCTATTATATTATGACAGACCAGCTAGATCTACTGTCTCTATTATATTATGACAGACCAGCTAGATCTACTGTCTCTATTATATTATGACAGACCAGCTAGATCTACTGTCTCTATTATATTATGACAGACCAGCTAGATCTACTGTCTCTATTATATTATGACAGACCAGCTAGATCTACTGTCTCTATTATATTATGACAGACCAGCTAGATCTACTGTCTCTATTATATTATGACAGACCAGCTAGATCTACTGTCTCTATATTATGACAGACCAGCTAGATCTACTGTCTCTATTATATTATGACAGACCAGCTAGATCTACTGTCTCTATTATATTATGACAGACCAGCTAGATCTACTGTCTCTATTATATTATGACAGACCAGCTAGATCTACTGTCTCTATTATATTATGACAGACCAGCTAGATCTACTGTCTCTATTATATTATGACAGACCAGCTAGATCTACTGTCTCTATTATATTATGACAGACCAGCTAGATCTACTGTCTCTATTATATTATGACAGACCAGCTAGATCTACTGTCTCTATTATATTATGACAGACCAGCTAGATCTACTGTCTCTATTATATTATGACAGACCAGCTAGATCTACTGTCTCTATTATATTATGACAGACCAGCTAGATCTACTGTCTCTATTATATTATGACAGACCAGCTAGATCTACTGTCTCTATTATATTATGACAGACCAGCTAGATCTACTGTCTCTATTATATTATGACAGACCAGCTAGATCTACTGTCTCTATTATATTATGACAGACCAGCTAGATCTACTGTCTCTATTATATTATGACAGACCAGCTAGATCTACTGTCTCTATTATATTATGACAGACCAGCTAGATCTACTGTCTCTATTATATTATGACAGACCAGCTAGATCTACTGTCTCTATTATATTATGACAGACCAGCTAGATCTACTGTCTCTATTATATTATGACAGACCAGCTAGATCTACTGTCTCTATTATATTATGACAGACCAGCTAGATCTACTGTCTCTATTATATTATGACAGACCAGCTAGATCTACTGTCTCTATTATATTATGACAGACCAGCTAGATCTACTGTCTCTATTATATTATGACAGACCAGCTAGATCTACTGTCTCTATTATATTATGACAGACCAGCTAGATCTACTGTCTCTATTATATTATGACAGACCAGCTAGATCTACTGTCTCTATTATATTATGACAGACCAGCTAGATCTACTGTCTCTATTATATTATGACAGACCAGCTAGATCTACTGTCTCTATTATATTATGACAGACCAGCTAGATCTACTGTCTCTATTATATTATGACAGACCAGCTAGATCTACTGTCTCTATTATATTATGACAGACCAGCTAGATCTACTGTCTCTATTATATTATGACAGACCAGCTAGATCTACTGTCTCTATTATATTATGACAGACCAGCTAGATCTACTGTCTCTATTATATTATGACAGACCAGCTAGATCTACTGTCTCTATTATATTATGACAGACCAGCTAGATCTACTGTCTCTATTATATTATGACAGACCAGCTAGATCTACTGTCTCTATTATATTATGACAGACCAGCTAGATCTACTGTCTCTATTATATTATGACAGACCAGCTAGATCTACTGTCTCTATTATATTATGACAGACCAGCTAGATCTACTGTCTCTATTATATTATGACAGACCAGCTAGATCTACTGTCTCTATTATATTATGACAGACCAGCTAGATCTACTGTCTCTATTATATTATGACAGACCAGCTAGATCTACTGTCTCTATTATATTATGACAGACCAGCTAGATCTACTGTCTCTATTATATTATGACAGACCAGCTAGATCTACTGTCTCTATTATATTATGACAGACCAGCTAGATCTACTGTCTCTATTATATTATGACAGACCAGCTAGATCTACTGTCTCTATTATATTATGACAGACCAGCTAGATCTACTGTCTCTATTATATTATGACAGACCAGCTAGATCTACTGTCTCTATTATATTATGACAGACCAGCTAGATCTACTGTCTCTATTATATTATGACAGACCAGCTAGATCTACTGTCTCTATTATATTATGACAGACCAGCTAGATCTACTGTCTCTATTATATTATGACAGACCAGCTAGATCTACTGTCTCTATTATATTATGACAGACCAGCTAGATCTACTGTCTCTATTATATTATGACAGACCAGCTAGATCTACTGTCTCTATTATATTATGACAGACCAGCTAGATCTACTGTCTCTATTATATTATGACAGACCAGCTAGATCTACTGTCTCTATTATATTATGACAGACCAGCTAGATCTACTGTCTCTATTATATTATGACAGACCAGCTAGATCTACTGTCTCTATTATATTATGACAGACCAGCTAGATCTACTGTCTCTATTATATTATGACAGACCAGCTAGATCTACTGTCTCTATTATATTATGACAGACCAGCTAGATCTACTGTCTCTATTATATTATGACAGACCAGCTAGATCTACTGTCTCTATTATATTATGACAGACCAGCTAGATCTACTGTCTCTATTATATTATGACAGACCAGCTAGATCTACTGTCTCTATTATATTATGACAGACCAGCTAGATCTACTGTCTCTATTATATTATGACAGACCAGCTAGATCTACTGTCTCTATTATATTATGACAGACCAGCTAGATCTACTGTCTCTATTATATTATGACAGACCAGCTAGATCTACTGTCTCTATTATATTATGACAGACCAGCTAGATCTACTGTCTCTATTATATTATGACAGACCAGCTAGATCTACTGTCTCTATTATATTATGACAGACCAGCTAGATCTACTGTCTCTATTATATTATGACAGACCAGCTAGATCTACTGTCTCTATTATATTATGACAGACCAGCTAGATCTACTGTCTCTATTATATTATGACAGACCAGCTAGATCTACTGTCTCTATTATATTATGACAGACCAGCTAGATCTACTGTCTCTATTATATTATGACAGACCAGCTAGATCTACTGTCTCTATTATATTATGACAGACCAGCTAGATCTACTGTCTCTATTATATTATGACAGACCAGCTAGATCTACTGTCTCTATTATATTATGACAGACCAGCTAGATCTACTGTCTCTATTATATTATGACAGACCAGCTAGATCTACTGTCTCTATTATATTATGACAGACCAGCTAGATCTACTGTCTCTATTATATTATGACAGACCAGCTAGATCTACTGTCTCTATTATATTATGACAGACCAGCTAGATCTACTGTCTCTATTATATTATGACAGACCAGCTAGATCTACTGTCTCTATTATATTATGACAGACCAGCTAGATCTACTGTCTCTATTATATTATGACAGACCAGCTAGATCTACTGTCTCTATTATATTATGACAGACCAGCTAGATCTACTGTCTCTATTATATTATGACAGACCAGCTAGATCTACTGTCTCTATTATATTATGACAGACCAGCTAGATCTACTGTCTCTATTATATTATGACAGACCAGCTAGATCTACTGTCTCTATTATATTATGACAGACCAGCTAGATCTACTGTCTCTATTATATTATGACAGACCAGCTAGATCTACTGTCTCTATTATATTATGACAGACCAGCTAGATCTACTGTCTCTATTATATTATGACAGACCAGCTAGATCTACTGTCTCTATTATATTATGACAGACCAGCTAGATCTACTGTCTCTATTATATTATGACAGACCAGCTAGATCTACTGTCTCTATTATATTATGACAGACCAGCTAGATCTACTGTCTCTATTATATTATGACAGACCAGCTAGATCTACTGTCTCTATTATATTATGACAGACCAGCTAGATCTACTGTCTCTATTATATTATGACAGACCAGCTAGATCTACTGTCTCTATTATATTATGACAGACCAGCTAGATCTACTGTCTCTATTATATTATGACAGACCAGCTAGATCTACTGTCTCTATTATATTATGACAGACCAGCTAGATCTACTGTCTCTATTATATTATGACAGACCAGCTAGATCTACTGTCTCTATCTCTATTATATTATGACAGACCAGCTAGATCTACTGTCTCTATTATATTATGACAGACCAGCTAGATCTACTGTCTCTATTATATTATGACAGACCAGCTAGATCTACTGTCTCTATTATATTATGACAGACCAGCTAGATCTACTGTCTCTATTATATTATGACAGACCAGCTAGATCTACTGTCTCTATTATATTATGACAGACCAGCTAGATCTACTGTCTCTATTATATTATGACAGACCAGCTAGATCTACTGTCTCTATTATATTATGACAGACCAGCTAGATCTACTGTCTCTATTATATTATGACAGACCAGCTAGATCTACTGTCTCTATTATATTTATGACAGACCAGCTAGATCTACTGTCTCTATTATATTATGACAGACCAGCTAGATCTACTGTCTCTATTATATTATGACAGACCAGCTAGATCTACTGTCTCTATTATATTATGACAGACCAGCTAGATCTACTGTCTCTATTATATTATGACAGACCAGCTAGATCTACTGTCTCTATTATATTATGACAGACCAGCTAGATCTACTGTCTCTATTATATTATGACAGACCAGCTAGATCTACTCTCTATTATATTATATGACGCTCAGACCTGCTAGATATCTACAGATCTCCTATATCAAGTACTTATTATTGCTTGACAGACCAGCTAGATCTACTGTCTCTATATATTATGAAGACAGACCAGCTAGATCTACTGTCTCTATCTATATTATGACAGACCAGCTAGATCTACTGTCTCTCTATTATTATGACAGACCAGCTAGATCTACTGTCTCTTATTATATATGACAGACCAGCTAGATCTCTATTTATTATGACAGATCTATCTACTCTTATTATGATGACAGGACCAGCTAGATCTACTGTCTCTATTATATTATGACAGACCAGCTAGATCTACTGTCTCTATTATAAATATGACAGACCAGCTAGATCTACTGTCTCTATTATATTATGACAGACCAGCTAGATCGACTGTCTCTTATATTTATAACATTATGACAGACCAGCTAGATGACTACTGTCCTCTATATATATTATGACAGACCAGCC
>NW_022264870.1:0-21712 GCF_002021735.2 Oncorhynchus kisutch
AACATCCCCCTCCAAGAGGGGGGCCGAATCCTGTGCCGGGGGACCCATGTCTACCTGGGGGACGACATGCCTGACCCAGGCCTCGTCATGTCGGGCACAAAGTGTGACGACGCCATGGTGAGAACTCAACACCGTTACCCTGTTCATACGACTGGGCCGTCGGACCATCCAGGAGAGAGTGTGTTGTTGTTGTTGTTGTTGACAGAGGTTAACTGTGCTGGCCTCTGGTTACGTGTCCACAATAGTAGCTCGAACTGTGCAGGGAAGGACAATGGGAAAAGAAAATATCTGAGTCAGCATTGTATGGTTTGGGTCAGCATGGTACAGTTTGGCTCAGCATGGTACGTTTGGGTCAGCAATGTACGGTTTGGCTCAGCATGGTACGGTTTGATTCAGCATTGTATGGTTTGGGTCAGCATTGTATGGTTTGGCTCAGCATTGTACGGTTTGACTCAGCATTGTACGGTTTGACTCAGCATTGTATGGTTTGACTCAGCATTGTACGGTTTGACTCAGCATTGTACGGTTTAACTCAGCATTGTACGGTTTAGGTCAGCATTGTATGGTTTGACTCAGCATTGTACGGTTTGACTCAGCATTGTACGGTTTAACTCAGCATTGTACGGTTTAGGTCAGCATTGTATGGTTTGACTCAGCATTGTATGGTTTGACTCAGCATTGTACGGTTTGACTCAGCATTGTATGGTTTGACTCAGCATTGTACGGTTTAGGTCAGCATTGTATGGTTTGACTCAGCATTGTATGGTTTGAGTCAGCATTGTATGGTTTGGGTCAGCATTGTATGTTTTGGCTCAGCATTGTACGGTTTGACTCAGCATTGTATGGTTTGACTCAGCATTGTACGGTTTGACACAGCATTGTATGGTTTGGGTCAGCATTGTATGGTTTGACTCAGCATTGTACGGTTTGACTCAGCATTGTACGGTTTGACACAGCATTGTATGGTTTGGGTCAGCATTGTATGGTTTGGGTCAGCATTGTACGGTTTGGGTCAGCATTGTATGGTTTGACTCAGATTTGTACGGTTTGACTCAGCATTGTACGGTTTGACTCAGCATTGTACGGTTTGACTCAGCATTGTACGGTTTGACTCAGCATTGTACAGTTTGACTCAGCATTGTACGGTTTGACTCAGCATGATAGTGTGAAAAGGGTACTTGAATTAGACTTCCATTAAATTAAATTAACAATAAAAATGAACAGTAAATATTAAGTTCCAAAAGAATAAAGACATTTCAAATGTCATATTATATATATATATATATATACAGTGTTGTAACGATGTGCCAATAGTTAAAGTACAAAAGGGAAAATAAATAAACATAAATATGGGTTGTATTTACAATGGTGTTTGTTCTTCACTGTTTAACCTTGCTGCTTGTTTAGCAGGCCCTCGTGCCAAATTGAGTCAAAAGCTTTTATGAAAATCAACAAAGCATGAGAAGACTTTGCCTTTGTTTTGGTTTGTTTGTTTGTCAATTAGTGTGCAGGGTGAATATGTGGTCTGTCGTACGGTAATTTGGTAAAAGCCATTTTGACATTTTCTCAGTACGTTGTTTTCACTGAGGAAATGTACGTGTCTGCTGTTAATGATAATGCAGAGGATTTTCACCAAGGTTACTGTTGACGCATATCCCACGGTAGTTACTGGGGTCAAATTTGTCTCCACTTTTGAGGATTGGGGTGATCAGTCCTTGGTTCCGAATGTTGGGAAAGATGCCAGAGCTAAGGATGATGTTAAAGTGTTTAAGTATAACCAATTGGAATTTGTGGTCTGTATATTCATTTAATTTAGGATACCATCAACCTCACAGGTCTTTTTAGGATCGAGGGTTTGTATTTTGTCTTGTAACTCGTTCAATGTAATTGGAGAATCCACTGGGTTCTGGAATCCAGTGGGTTCTGGAATCCAGTGGGTTCTGGAATCCAGTGGGTTCTGGAATCCAGTGGGTTCTGGTAGTCTTTAATAGTTGATTCTAAGATCTGTGTTTGATCATGTATATGTTTTTGCTCTTTATTCTTTGTTATAGAGCCAGAAAGATTGGAGAAGTGGTTTACCCATACATCTCTGTTTTGGATATATAATTCTTCGTGTTGTTGTTTGTTTAGTGTTTTCCAATTTACCCAGAAGTGGTTAGAGTCTATGGATTCTTCAGTTACATTGAGCTGATTTCTGACGTGCTGTTCCTTCTTTTTCTCGTAGTGTATTTCTGTATTGTTTTAGTGATTCACCGTAGTGAAGGAGTAGACTCGGGTTTTCAGGGTCTCTATGTTTTTGGTTGGACAGGTTTCTCAATTTCTTTCTTGAGAAACCCGGCGTTCTTCATCAAACCATTTGTCATTGTTGTTCATTTTCTCAGGTTGTCTGCTTGTAATTTATTTTTTTGATGGGGAAGCTGAGAGTTTAAATATACTGTTTAGGTTTTCTACTGCCAAGTTTACACCTTCACTATTACAGTGGAATGTTTTACCCAGTAAAATTGTCTAAAGGGATTGAATTTGTTGTTGCCTAATTGTCTCCCCCCCCACCCCCCAACTCTCTCTCTCTCTGTCTCTCTCTCTCTGTCTGTCTGTCTGTCTGTCTGTCTGTCTGTCTGTCTGTCTGTCTGTCTGTCTGTCTGTCTGTCTGTCTGTCTGTCTGTCTGTCTGTCTGTCTGTCTGTCTGTCTGTCTGTCTGTCTGTCTGTCTGTGTGTGTGTAGGTATGTCTGAACCGGCAGTGTCAGAACGTCAGTGTCTTTGGAGTGCAGGAGTGCTCAGAGAAATGCAGCGGTCGAGGGGTGAGTAACGTCACGGTTAAAACCCCCCTTTTGAACACCTCCCCCCCTTTTTTTTGTCCTTTCTTACGTGCCAAATTGCACCCTCTACCCTTACATAGTGCACAACTTTTCAACCAGAGCCCTATAAAGCCCCAGGTCAAAGGTGGTGCACTACATTAGGGAATAGGCTGCCATGAGGGACTGAGACCATGAGACTGGTTCATGATTCATTTCTGTAATTTATCCCACATGGGACTTTGATCCTTGCCGGTTCAGTAGATCTTCCAGTAGATCTTCCAGTAGATCTTCCAGTAGATCTTCCAGTAGATCTTCCAGTAGTTCTTCCAGTAGTTCTTCCAGTAGATCTTCCAGTAGATCTTCAGTAGTTCTTCAGTAGATCTTCCAGTAGTTCTTCCAGTAGATCTTCCAGTAGATCTTCCAGTAGTTCTTCCAGTAGATCTTCCAGTAGTTCTTCCAGTAGATCTTCCAGTAGATCTTCCAGTAGATCTTCCAGTAGATCTTCCAGTAGATCTTCCAGTAGATCTTCCAGTAGATCTTCCAGTAGTCTTCCAGTAGATCTTCCAGTAGATCTTCCAGTAGATCTTCCAGTAGATCTTCCAGTAGTTCTTCCAGTAGATCTTCCAGTAGATCTTCCAGTAGATCTTCCAGTAGATCTTCCAGTAGTTCTTCCAGTAGATCTTTCAGTAGATCTTCCAGTAGATCTTCCAGTAGATCTTCCAGTAGTTCTTCCAGTAGATCTTTCAGTAGATCTTCCAGTAGATCTTCCAGTAGATCTTCCAGTAGATCTTCCCCTCGGTAATAAAGTCGTCCTCATGCAGTCCTTAAACCATCACTGTCCAGCTTTTAGTTGAATATTGTACATTGACTTCGTATATGCACACACACACACACACACACACACACACACACACACACACACACACACACACACACACACACACACACACACACACGCACACACGCACGCACGCACGCACGCACGCACGCACACACACAGAAAGGCAGACACACACACACACACACACAGAAAGGCAGGCAAACACACACGCAAACACACACACACACACAGAAACCTACCAACCTCTCCTGTTTCAGAGTGTGATGTGTTTCCGGTAAGGTAACCCATTCCAGTGTTCTGTTATCAATCATCCTAGAGGGCTGCCTGCCGAGAGGTTCAATCAGTTTGGTGTAATGGATTCATTTATGTTCAGCTTTAAGTGCCATTCATCATCGACTGGCTCTGAGGCACACGTCCTTGTCCTGAAATGTGCTGAAATGTCAAGTCAGGCAAAAGGTTTATTTGGCCAAACGCAGGCAGGCAAAGGGTGTAAGGCACACAGTTAAACTTGAAGCCTGTGATCTACAGTAGCAGTAGTATGTTGTGATATACTACCTACAGGTGTGTAATGTTGTGATATACTACCTACAGGTGTGATATGTTGTGGTAAACTAGCTACAGGTGTGTAATGTTGTGATATACTACCTACAGGTGTGTAATAACTACAATATGTTGTGATTTACTACCTACAGGTGTGTAATGTTGTGATATACTACCTACAGGTGTGTTATAACTACAATATGTTGTGATATACTACCTACAGGTGTGATATGTTGTGATATACTACCTACAGGTGTGTTATAACTACAATATGTTGTGGTTTACTACCTACAGGTGTGTAATAACAACAAGAACTGCCACTGTGAGGCCCACTGGGCTCCTCCCTTCTGTGACAAGGCAGGCTTCGGGGGAAGTGTGGACAGTGGACCGATGAGGCTAGCAGGTACCCATTGTTACCAACACAAACGTCTGCTATAATGTCATGCAAACTAGGCTTGGGGTCAATTCCTTTTCCATTTAGTCATTTCAGAAAGTTAATTGAAATTCCAATGTTCGTCATTGAGACTAGCCATGTAGCTATAGATGGCCATTGTAGCTAATTCCAATGTTCCTCATTGAGACTAGCCATGTAGCCATAGATGACCATTGTAGCTAATTCCATTGTTCCTCATTGAGACTAGCCATGTAGCTATAGATGGCCATTGTAGCTAATTCCAATGTTCCTCATTGAGACTAGCCATGTAGCCATAGATGACCATTGTAGCTAATTCCAGTGTTCCTCATTGAGACTAACCATGCTGCAAGATGGCCATTGTTTCTACCACAGGATCTGGCTCCCCAGGCTCAAAGGGTATTGCTGTTTTCATGTACTTCATGTCTGTCTCTGATGTCATTTCCCAGACTACGGTGGCGTGGCGGTGGGGGTCCTGTTGACTCTAATAACCTTCCTGGGAGCCGGCCTCATCGTCTCCATCAAGAGAAAGACCCTCCTGAGACTACTCTTCACCAACAAGAAGAACCCTATGGACAAGATGAGGTGAATTAGAACCCTATGAACAAGCTGAGGTAATATAGAACACTATGGACAAGCTGAGGTAATATAGAACCCTATGGACCAGCTGAGGTAATATAGAACACTATGGACAAGCTGAGGTAATATAGAACACTATGGACCAGCTGAGGTAATATAGAACACTATGGACCAGCTGAGGTAATATAGAACACTATGGACCAGCTGAGGTAATCTAGAACCCTATGGACCAGCTGAGGTAATATAGAACACTATGGACCAGCTGAGGTAATATAGAACACTATGGACCAGCTGAGGTAATATAGAACACTATGGACCAGCTGAGGTGAATTAGAACACTATGGACAAGCTGAGGTAATCTAGAACACTATGGACCAGCTGAGGTAATATAGAACCCTATGGACAAGCTGAGGTAATATAGAACACTATGGACAAGCTGAGGTAATATAGAACACTATGGACCAGCTGAGGTAATATAGAACACTATGGACCAGCTGAGGTGAATTAGAACACTATGGACAAGCTGAGGTAATATAGAACACTATGGACCAGCTGAGGTAATATAGAACACTATGGACAAGCTGAGGTAATATAGAACACTATGGACAAGCTGAGGTAATATAGAACCCTATGGACAAGCTGAGGTAATATAGAACACTATGGACAAGCTGAGGTAATATAGAACACTATGGACAAGCTGAGGTAATATAGAACACTATGGACAAGCTGAGGTAATATAGAACACTATGGACAAGCTGAGGTAATATAGAACACTATGGACAAGCTGAGGTAATATAGAACACTATGGACAAGCTGAGGTAATATAGAACACTATGAACAAGCTGAGGTAATATAGAACACTATGGACCAGACTGTATGGAACGGGCTAGCGCTGTAGATTGTATGGAACGGGCTAGCCGCTGTAGACTGTATGGAACGGGCTAGCCGCTGTAGACTGTATGGAACGGGCTAGCCGCTGTAGACTGTATGGATCGGGCTAGCCAGTCGTCTCCTAAAGTACCACGGTCAACCCCTAGCCAGTCGTCTCCTAAAGTACCACGGTCAACCCTAGCCAGTCGTCTCCTAAAGTACCACGGTCAACCCCTAGCCAGTCGTCTCCTAAAGTACCACGGTCAACCCCTAGCCAGTCGTCTCCTAAAGTACCACGGTCAACCCCTAGCAGTCGTCTCCTAAAGTACCACTGGTCACCCTAGCCAGTCGTCTCCTAAAGTACCACGGTCAAACCCCTAGCCAGTCGTCTCCTAAAGTACCACGGTCAACCCCTAGCCAGTCGTCTCCTAAAGTACCACGGTCAACCCCTAGCCAGTCGTCTCCTAAAGTACCATGGTCAACCCCTAGCCAGTCGTCTCCTAAAGTACCACGGTCAACCCCTAGCCAGTCGTCTCCTAAAGTACCATGGTCACCCCTAGCCAGTCGTCTTCTAAAGTACCACGGTCAACCCTAGCCAGTCGTCTCCTAAAGTACCACGGTCAACCCCTAGCCAGTCGTCTCCTAAAGTACCACGGTCAACCCCTAGCCAGTCGTCCTCCTAAAGTACCATGGTCAACCCCTAGCCAGTCGTCTCCTAAAGTACCACGGTCAACCCCTAGCCAGTCGTCTCCTAAAGTACCACGGTCAAACCTATGCCAGTCGTCTCCTAAAGTACTACGGTCAACCCCTAGCCAGTCGTCTCCTATAGTACCACGGTCAACCCCTAGCCAGTCGTCTCCTAAAGTACCATGGTCAACCCCTAGCCAGTCGTCTCCTAAAGTACCACGGTCAACCCCTAGCCAGTCGTCTCCTAAAGTACCACGGTCAACCCCTAGCCAGTCGTCTCCTAAAGTACTACGGTCAACCCCTAGCCAGTCGTCTCCTAAAGTACCACGGTCAACCCCTAGCCAGTCGTCTCCTAAAGTACTACGGTCAACCCCTAGCCAGTCGTCTCCTAAAGTACCCACGGTCAACCCCTAGCCAGTCGTCTTCTAAAGTACCACGGTCAACCCCTAGCCAGTCGTCTCCTAAAGTACCACGGTCAACCCCTAGCCAGTCGTCTCCTAAAGTACCACGGTCAAACCCCTAGCCAGTCGTCTCAAAAAGTACAACGATCAACCCCTAGCCAGTCGTCTTCTAAAGTACCACGGTCAACCCCTAGCCAGTCGTCTCCTAAAGTACCATGGTCAACCCCTAGCCAGTCCTCTTCTAAAGTACCACGGTCAACCCCTAGCCAGTCGTCTCCTAAAGTACCATGGTCAACCCTAGCCAGTCGTCTCCTAAAGTACCACGGTCACCCCTAGCCAGTCGTCTCCTAAAGTACCATGGTCAACCCCTAGCCAGTCGTCTTCTAAAGTACCACGGTCAACCCCCTAGCCAGTCGTCTCCTAAAGTACCACGGTCAACCCCTAGCCAGTCGTCTCCTAAAGTACCACGGTCAAAACCCCTAGCCAGTCGTCTCCTAAAGTACCATGGTCAAACCCCTAGCCAGTCGTCTCTAAACGTACCACGGTCAACCCCTAGCCAGTCGTCTCCTAAAGTACCACGGTCAACCCTAGCCAGTCGTCTCCTAAAGTACTACGGTCAACCCCTAGCCAGCGTCTCCTATAGTACCAACGGTCAAAACCCCTAGCCGTCGTCTCCTAAAGTACCATGGGCAAACCACCTAGCCAGTCGTCTCCTAAAGTACCACCACGGTCCAAAACCCCTAGCCAGTTCGTCTCCTAAAGTACCAACGGTCAACCCCTAGCCAGTCGTCTCAAAAAGTACAACGATCAACCCCTAGCCAGTCGTCTTCTAAAGTACCACGGTCAACCCCTAGCCGTCGTCTCTAAAGTACCATGTCAACCCCTAGCCAGTCCTCTTCTAAAGTACACGGTCCAACCCCTCCAGTGTCTCATAAAGTACCTCTGTCCACCCCCCGTCCCCACGTCTCCTAAAGTACATGTCACCCCTAGCCAGTCTCATCCTAAAGCCTAGCCCCGTGTCCTACCCCAGTCAACCCCCCCAGTCCATGGTCAACCCCTGGTCCACCCCTAAAGTACCTAGGTCTTCTAACCCCTAGCCCTACAGTCCACGTCAACCCCTAGCCAGTCGTCTCCTAAAGTACCACGGTCAACCCCTAGCCAGTCGTCTCCTAAAGTACCACGGTCAACCCCTAGCCAGTCGTCTCTAAAGTACCACGGTCAACCCCTAGCCAGTCGTCTCTAAAGTACCACGGTCAACCCCTAGCCAGTCGTCTCCTAAAGTACCACGGTCAACCCCTAGCCAGTCGTCTCCTAAAGTACTACGGTCAACCCCTAGCCAGTCGTCTCCTATAGTACCACGGTCAACCCCTAGCCAGTCGTCTCCTAAAGTACCACGGTCAACCCCTAGCCAGTCGTCTCCTAAAGTACCACGGTCAACCCCTAGCCAGTCGTCTCCTAAAGTACCACGGTCAACCCCTAGCCAGTCGTCTCCTAAAGTACTACGGTCAACCCCTAGCCAGTCGTCTCCTAAAGTACCACGGTCAAACCCTAGCCAGTCGTCTCCTAAAGTACTACGGTCAACCCTAGCCAGTCGTCTCCTAAAGTACCACGGTCAACCCCCAGCCCGTCTCTAAAGTACCATGGTCAACCCCTAGCCAGTCGTCTCCTAAAGTACCACGGTCAACCCCTAGCCAGTCGTCTCCTAAAGTACCGGTCAACCCCTAGCCAGTCGTCTCAAAAAGTACAACGGTCAACCCCTAGCCAGTCGTCTTCTAAAGTACCACGGTCAACCCCTAGCCGTCGTCTCCTAAAGTACCATGGTCAACCTAGCTACTCTTCTAAAGTACCACGGTCAACCCCTAGCCAGTCGTCTCCTAAAGTACCATGGTCAACCCCTAGCCAGTCGTCTCCTAAAGTACCACGGTCAACCCCTAGCCAGTCGTCTCCTAAAGTACCACGGTCACCCCTAGCCAGTCCCTTCTAAAGTACCACGGTCAACCCCTAGCCAGTCGTCTCCTGAAGTACCACGGTCAACCCCTAGCCAGTCGTCTCCTAAAGTACCACGGTCAACCCCTAGCCAGTCGTCTCCTAAAGTACCACGGTCAACCCCTAGCCAGTCGTCTCCTAAAGTACCACGGTCAACCCTAGCCAGTCGTCTCCTAAAGTACCACGGTCAAACCCTAGCCAGTCGTCTCCTAAAGTACCACGGTCAACCCCTAGCCAGTCGTCTCCTAAAGTACCACGGTCAACCCCTAGCCAGTCGTCTCCTAAAGTACCATGGTCAACCCCTAGCCAGTCGTCTCCTAAAGTACCACGGTCAACCCTAGCCAGTCGTCTCCTAAAGTACCACGGTCAACCCCTAGCCAGTCGTCTCCTAAAGTACTACGGTCAACCCCTAGCCAGTCGTCTCCTAAAGTACCATGGTCAACCCCTAGCCAGTCGTCTCCTAAAGTACCATGGTCAACCCTAGCCAGTCGTCTCCTAAAGTACCACGGTCACCCCTAGCCAGTCGTCTCCTAAAGTACCACGGTCAACCCTAGCCAGTCGTCTCCTAAAGTACCACGGTCAACCCCTAGCCAGTCGTCTCCTAAAGTACCACGGTCAACCCCTAGCCAGTCGTCTCCTAAAGTACACGGTCAACCTAGCCAGTCGTCTCCTAAAGTACCACGGTCAACCCCTAGCCAGTCGTCTCCTAAAGTACCATGGTCAACCCCTAGCCAGTCGTCTCCTAAAGTACCATGGTCAACCCCTAGCCAGTCGTCTCCTAAAGTACCATGGTCAACCCCTAGCCAGTCGTCTCCTAAAGTACCATGGTCAACCCCTAGCCAGTCGTCTCCTAAAGTACCATGGTCAACCCCTAGCCAGTCGTCTCCTAAAGTACCACGGTCAACCCTAGCCAGTCGTCTCCTAAAGTACCATGGTCAACCCCTAGCCAGTCGTCTCCTAAAGTACCACGGTCAACCCCTAGCCAGTCGTCTCCTAAAGTACCATGGTCAACCCCTAGCCAGTCGTCTCCTAAAGTACCACGGTCAACCCCTAGCCAGTCGTCTCCTAAAGTACAAGGTCAACCCCTAGCCAGTCTCTCTAAAGTACCACGGTCAACCCCTAGCCAGTCGTCTCCTAAAGTACCATGGTCAACCCCTAGCCAGTCGTCTCCTAAAGTACTACGGTCAACCCCTAGCCAGTCGTCTCCTAAAGTACCACGGTCAACCCCTAGCCAGTCGTCTCCTAAAGTACCATGGTCAACCCCTAGCCAGTCGTCTCCTAAAGTACCACGGTCAACCCCTAGCCAGTCGTCTCCTAAAGTACTACGTCTAAAGTACCACGGTCAACCCCTAGCCAGTCGTCTCCTAAAGTACCACGGTCAACCCCTAGCCAGTCGTCTCCTAAAGTACCATGGTCAACCCCTAGCCAGTCGTCTCCTAAAGTACCACGGTCAACCCCTAGCCAGTCGTCTCCTAAAGTACCACGGTCAACCCCTAGCCAGTCGTCTCCTAAAGTACTACGGTCAACCCCTAGCCAGTCGTCTCCTAAAGTACCATGGTCAACCCCTAGCCAGTCGTCTCCTAAAGTACCATGGTCAACCCCTAGCCAGTCGTCTCCTAAAGTACCACGGTCAACCCCTAGCCAGTCGTCTCCTAAAGTAGCACGGTCAACCCCTAGCCAGTCGTCTCCTAAAGTACCACGGTCAACCCCTAGCCAGTCGTCTCCTAAAGTACCACGGTCAACCCCTAGCCAGTCGTCTCCTAAAGTACCACGGTCAACCCCTAGCCAGTCGTCTCCTAAAGTACTACGGTCAACCCCTAGCCAGTCGTCTCCTAAAGTACCATGGTCAACCCCTAGCCAGTCGTCTCCTAAAGTACCATGGTCAACCCCTAGCCAGTCGTCTCCTAAAGTACCATGGTCAACCCCTAGCCAGTCGTCTCCTAAAGTACCATGGTCAACCCCTAGCCAGTCGTCTCCTAAAGTACCATGGTCAACCCCTAGCCAGTCGTCTCCTAAAGTACCACGGTCAACCCCTAGCCAGTCGTCTCCTAAAGTACCATGGTCAACCCCTAGCCAGTCGTCTCCTAAAGTACCACGGTCAACCCCTAGCCAGTCGTCTCCTAAAGTACCATGGTCAACCCCTAGCCAGTCGTCTCCTAAAGTACCACGGTCAACCCCTAGCCAGTCGTCTCCTAAAGTACCAAGGTCAACCCCTAGCCAGTCGTCTCCTAAAGTACCACGGTCAACCCCTAGCCAGTCGTCTCCTAAAGTACCATGGTCAACCCCTAGCCAGTCGTCTCCTAAAGTACTACGGTCAACCCCTAGCCAGTCGTCTCCTAAAGTACCACGGTCAACCCCTAGCCAGTCGTCTCCTAAAGTACCATGGTCAACCCCTAGCCAGTCGTCTCCTAAAGTACCACGGTCAACCCCTAGCCAGTCGTCTCCTAAAGTACTACGGTCAACCCCTAGCCAGTCGTCTCCTAAAGTACCACGGTCAACCCCTAGCCAGTCGTCTCCTAAAGTACCACGGTCAACCCCTAGCCAGTCGTCTCCTAAAGTACCACGGTCAACCCCTAGCCAGTCGTCTCCTAAAGTACCACGGTCAACCCCTAGCCAGTCGTCTCAAAAAGTACAACGATCAACCCCTAGCCAGTCGTCTTCTAAAGTACCACGGTCAACCCCTAGCCAGTCGTCTCCTAAAGTACCATGGTCAACCCCTAGCCAGTCCTCTTCTAAAGTACCACGGTCAACCCCTAGCCAGTCGTCTCCTAAAGTAGCACGGTCAACCCCTAGCAGTCGTCTCCTAAAGTACCCACGGTCAACCCTAGCCAGTCGTCTCCTAAAGTACCACGGTCAACCCCTAGCCAGTCGTCTCCTAAAGTACCACGGTCAACCCCTAGCCAGTCGTCTCCTAAAGTACTACGGTCAACCCCTAGCCAGTCGTCTCCTAAAGTACCATGGTCAACCCCTAGCCAGTCGTCTCCTAAAGTACCATGTCACCCCTAGCCAGTCGTCTCCTAAAGTACCATGGTCAACCCCTAGCCAGTCGTCTCCTAAGTACCATGGTCAACCCCTAGCCAGTCGTCTCCTAAAGTACCATGGTCAACCCCTAGCCAGTCGTCTCCTAAAGTACCACGGTCAACCCCTAGCCAGTCGTCTCCTAAAGTACCATGGTCAACCCCTAGCCAGTCGTCTCCTAAAGTACCACGGTCAACCCCTAGCCAGTCGTCTCCTAAAGTACCATGGTCAACCCCTAGCCAGTCGTCTCCTAAAGTACCATGGTCAACCCCTAGCCAGTCGTCTCCTAAAGTACCACGGTCAACCCCTAGCCAGTCGTCTCCTAAAGTACCACGGTCAACCCCTAGCCAGTCGTCTAAAGTAGTACCATGGTCAACCCCTAGCCAGTCGTCTCCTAAAGTACCACGGTCAACCCCTAGCCAGTCGTCTCTAAAGTACCACGGTCAACCCCTAGCCAGTCGTCTCCTAAAGTACCATGGTCAACCCCTAGCCAGTCGTCTCCTAAAGTACCACGGTCAACCCCTAGCCAGTCGTCTCCTAAAGTACCACGGTCAACCCCTAGCCAGTCGTCTCCTAAAGTACCACGGTCAACCCCTAGCCAGTCGTCTCCTAAAGTACCATGGTCAACCCCTAGCCAGTCGTCTCCTAAAGTACCACGGTCAACCCCTAGCCAGTCGTCTCCTAAAGTACCACGGTCAACCCCTAGCCAGTCGTCTCCTAAAGTACCACGGTCAACCCCTAGCCAGTCGTCTCCTAAAGTACCACGGTCAACCCCTAGCCAGTCGTCTCCTAAAGTACCACGGTCAACCCCTAGCCAGTCGTCTCCTAAAGTACCACGGTCAACCCCTAGCCAGTCGTCTCCTAAAGTACCACGGTCAACCCCTAGCCAGTCGTCTCCTAAAAGTACCAGGGTCAACCCCTAGCCAGTCCGTCTTCTAAAGTACCACGGTCAACCCCTAGCCAGTCGTCTCCTAAAAGTACCAGGTCAACCCCCTAGCCAGTCGTCTCCTAAAGTTACCATGGTCAACCCTAGCCAGTCGTCTCCTAAAGTACCATGGTCAACCCCTAGCCAGTCGTCTCCTAAAGTACCACGGTCAACCCCTAGCCAGTCGTCTCCTAAAGTACCACTGTCAACCCCTAGCCAGTCGTCTCCTAAAAGTACCATGGTCAACCCCTAGCCAGTCGTCTCCTAAAGTACCATGGTCAAACCCCTAGCCAGTCGTCTCCTAAAGTACCTACGGTCAACCCTAGCCAGTCGTCTCCTAAAGTACCACGGTCAACCCCTAGCCAGTCGTCTCCTAAAGTACCACGGTCAACCCCTAGCCAGTCGTCTCCTAAAGTACCACGGTCAACCCCTAGCCAGTCGTCTCCTAAAGTACCATGGTCAACCCCTAGCCAGTCGTCTCCTAAAGTACCACGGTCAACCCCTAGCCAGTCGTCTCCTAAAGTACCACGGTCAACCCCTAGCCAGTCGTCTCCTAAAGTACCACGGTCAACCCCTAGCCAGTCGTCTCCTAAAGTACCACGGTCAACCCCTAGCCAGTCGTCTCCTAAAGTACCACGGTCAACCCCTAGCCAGTCGTCTCCTAAAGTACCACGGTCAACCCCTAGCCAGTCGTCTCCTAAAGTACCACGGTCAACCCCTAGCCAGTCGTCTCCTAAAGTACCATGGTCAACCCCTAGCCAGTCGTCTCCTAAAGTACCACGGTCAACCCCTAGCCAGTCGTCTCCTAAAGTACCACGGTCAACCCCTAGCCAGTCGTCTCCTAAAGTACCACGGTCAACCCCTAGCCAGTCGTCTCCTAAAGTACCACGGTCAACCCCTAGCCAGTCGTCTCCTAAAGTACCACGGTCAACCCCTAGCCAGTCGTCCCCTAAAGTACCACGGTCAACCCTAGCCAGTCGTCTCCTAAAGTACCACGGTCAACCCCTAGCCAGTCGTCTCCTAAAGTACCACGGTCAACCCTAGCCAGTCGTCTCCTAAAGTACCACGGTCAACCCCTAGCCAGTCGTCTCCTAAAGTACCACGGTCAACCCCTAGCCAGTCGTCTCCTAAAGTACCACGGTCAACCCCTAGCCAGTCGTCTCCTAAAGTACCACGGTCAACCCCTAGCCAGTCGTCTTCTAAAGTACCACGGTCAACCCCTAGCCAGTCGTCTCCTAAAGTACCACGGTCAACCCCTAGCCAGTCGTCTCCTAAAGTACCACGGTCAACCCTAGCCAGTCGTCTCCTAAAGTACCACGGTCAACCCCTAGCCAGTCGTCTCCTAAAGTACCACGGTCAACCCCTAGCCAGTCGTCTCCTAAAGTACCACGGTCAACCCCTAGCCAGTCGTCTCCTAAAGTACCACGGTCAACCCCTAGCCAGTCGTCTCCTAAAGTACTACGGTCAACCCCTAGCCAGTCGTCTCCTAAAGTACCACGGTCAACCCCTAGCCAGTCGTCTCCTAAAGTACCACGGTCAACCCTAGCCAGTCGTCTCCTAAAGTACCACGGTCAACCCCTAGCCAGTCGTCTCCTAAAGTACCACGGTCAACCCCTAGCCAGTCGTCTCCTAAAGTACCCGGTCAACCCCTAGCCAGTCGTCTCCTAAAGTACCACGGTCAACCCCTAGCCAGTCGTCTCCTAAAGTACCACGGTCAACCCCTAGCCAGTCGTCTCCTAAAGTACCACGGTCAACCCTAGCCAGTCGTCTCCTAAAGTACCACGGTCAACCCCTAGCCAGTCGTCTCCTAAAGTACCACGGTCAACCCCTAGCCAGTCGTCTCCTAAAGTACCACGGTCAACCCCTAGCCAGTCGTCTCCTAAAGTACCACGGTCAACCCCTAGCCAGTCGTCTCCTAAAGTACCATGGTCAACCCCTAGCCAGTCGTCTCCTAAAGTACCATGGTCAACCCCTAGCCAGTCGTCTCCTAAAGTACCACGGTCAACCCCTAGCCAGTCGTCTCCTAAAGTACCATGGTCAACCCCTAGCCAGTCGTCTCCTAAAGTACCACGGTCAACCCTAGCCAGTCGTCTCCTAAAGTACACGGTCAACCCCTAGCCAGTCGTCTCCTAAAGTACCACGGTCAACCCCTAGCCAGTCGTCTCCTAAAGTACCACGGTCAACCCCTAGCCAGTCGTCTCCTAAAGTACCACGGTCAACCCCTAGCCAGTCGTCTCCTAAAGTACCACGGTCAACCCCTAGCCAGTCGTCTCCTAAAGTACCACGGTCAACCCCTAGCCAGTCGTCTCCTAAAGTACCACGGTCAACCCCTAGCCAGTCGTCTCCTAAAGTACCACGGTCAACCCCTAGCCAGTCGTCTCCTAAAGTACCACGGTCAACCCCTAGCCAGTCGTCTCCTAAAGTACCACGGTCAACCCCTAGCCAGTCGTCTCCTAAAGTACCACGGTCAACCCTAGCCAGTCGTCTCCTAAAGTACCACGGTCAACCCCTAGCCAGTCGTCTCCTAAAGTACCATGGTCAACCCCTAGCCAGTCGTCTCCTAAAGTACCATGTCAACCCCTAGCCAGTCGTCTCCTAAAGTACCATGGTCAACCCCTAGCCAGTCGTCTCCTAAAGTACCACGGTCAACCCCTAGCCAGTCGTCTCCTAAAGTACCACGGTCAACCCCTAGCCAGTCGTCTCCTAAAGTACCATGGTCAACCCCTAGCCAGTCGTCTCCTAAAGTACCACGGTCAACCCCTAGCCAGTCGTCTCCTAAAGTACCACGGTCAACCCCTAGCCAGTCGTCTCCTAAAGTACCATGGTCAACCCCTAGCCAGTCGTCTCCTAAAGTACCATGGTCAACCCCTAGCCAGTCGTCTCCTAAAGTACCACGGTCAACCCCTAGCCAGTCGTCTCCTAAAGTACCACGGTCAACCCCTAGCCAGTCGTCTCCTAAAGTACCACGGTCAACCCCTAGCCAGTCGTCTCCTAAAGTACCATGGTCAACCCCTAGCCAGTCGTCTCCTAAAGTACCACGGTCAACCCCTAGCCAGTCGTCTCCTAAAGTACCATGGTCAACCCCTAGCCAGTCGTCTCCTAAAGTACCATGTCAACCCCTAGCCAGTCGTCTCCTAAAGTACCACGGTCAACCCCTAGCCAGTCGTCTCCTAAAGTACTACGGTCAACCCTAGCCAGTCGTCTCCTAAAGTACCACGGTCAACCCCTAGCCAGTCGTCTCCTAAAGTACCACGGTCAACCCCTAGCCAGTCGTCTCCTAAAGTACCACGGTCAACCCCTAGCCAGTCGTCTCCTAAAGTACCACGGTCACCCCTAGCCAGTCGTCTCCTAAAGTACCATGGTCAACCCCTAGCCAGTCGTCTCCTAAAGTACCACGGTCAACCCCTAGCCAGTCGTCTCCTAAAGTACCACGGTCAACCTAGCCAGTCGTCTCCTAAAGTACCACGGTCAACCCCTAGCCAGTCGTCTCCTAAAGTACCACGGTCAACCCCTAGCCAGTCGTCTCCTAAAGTACCACGGTCAACCCCTAGCCAGTCGTCTCCTAAAGTACCACGGTCAACCCCTAGCCAGTCGTCTCCTAAAGTACCACGGTCAACCCCTAGCCAGTCGTCTCCTAAAGTACCATGGTCAACCCCTAGCCAGTCGTCTCCTAAAGTACCACGGTCAACCCCTAGCCAGTCGTCTCCTAAAGTACCACGGTCAAACCCTAGCCAGTCGTCTCCTAAAGTACCACGGTCAACCCCTAGCCAGTCGTCTCCTAAAGTACCACGGTCAACCCCTAGCCAGTCGTCTCCTAAAGTACCACGGTCAACCTAGCCAGTCGTCTCCTAAAGTACCACGGTCAACCCTAGCCAGTCGTCTCCTAAAGTACCACGGTCAACCCCTAGCCAGTCGTCTCCTAAAGTACCACGGTCAACCCTAGCCAGTCGTCTCCTAAAGTACCACGGTCAACCCCTAGCCAGTCGTCTCCTAAAGTACCATGGTCAACCCCTAGCCAGTCGTCTCCTAAAGTACCACGGTCAACCCCTAGCCAGTCGTCTCCTAAAGTACACGGTCAACCCTAGCCAGTCGTCTCCTAAAGTACCACGGTCAACCCCTAGCCAGTCGTCTCCTAAAGTACCACGGTCAACCCCTAGCCAGTCGTCTCCTAAAGTACCACGGTCAACCCCTAGCCAGTCGTCTCCTAAAGTACCACGGTCAACCCTAGCCAGTCGTCTCTAAAGTACCACGGTCAACCCCTAGCCAGTCGTCTCCTAAAGTACCACGGTCAACCCCTAGCCAGTCGTCTCCTAAAGTACCACGGTCAACCCCTAGCCAGTCGTCTCCTAAAGTACGGTCAACCCCTAGCCAGTCGTCTCCTAAAGTACCACGGTCAACCCTAGCCAGTCGTCTCCTAAAGTACCACGGTCAACCCCTAGCCAGTCGTCTCCTAAAGTACCACGGTCAACCCCTAGCCAGTCGTCTCCTAAAGTACCACGGTCAACCCCTAGCCAGTCGTCTCCTAAAGTACCACGGTCAACCCCTAGCCAGTCGTCTCCTAAAGTACCACGGTCAACCCCTAGCCAGTCGTCTCCTAAAGTACCACGGTCAACCCCTAGCCAGTCGTCTCCTAAAGTACCACGGTCAACCCCTAGCCAGTCGTCTCCTAAAGTACCACGGTCAACCCCTAGCCAGTCGTCTCCTAAAGTACCACGGTCAACCCCTAGCCAGTCGTCTCCTAAAGTACCACGGTCAACCCCTAGCCAGTCGTCTCCTAAAGTACCACGGTCAACCCTAGCCAGTCCTTCTAAAGTACCACGGTCAACCCCTAGCCAGTCGTCTCCTAAATACCAACCACCCAGTCGTTTCTCCTAAGTACCCGGTCAACCCCAGTCGTCTCCTAAAGTACCACGGTCAACCCCTAGCCAGTCGTCTCCTAAAGTACCACGGTCAACCCCTAGCCAGTCGTCTCCTAAAGTACCACGGTCAACCCTAGCCAGTCGTCTCCTAAAGTACCACGGTCAACCCTAGCCAGTCGTCTCCTAAAGTACCACGGTCAACCCCTAGCCAGTCGTCTCCTAAAGTACCACGGTCAACCCCTAGCCAGTCGTCTCCTAAAGTACCACGGTCAAACCCTAGCCAGTCGTCTCCTAAAGTACCACGGTCAACCCCTAGCCAGTCGTCTCCTAAAGTACCACGGTCAACCCCTAGCCAGTCGTCTCCTAAAGTACCACGGTCAACCCCTAGCCAGTCGTCTCCTAAAGTACCACGGTCAACCCCTAGCCAGTCGTCTCCTAAAGTACCACGGTCAACCCTAGCCAGTCGTCTCCTAAAGTACCAACGGTCAACCCCTAGCCAGTCGTCTTCTAAAGTACCACGGTCAACCCTAGCCAGTCGTCTCCTAAAGTACCACGGTCAACCCCTAGCCAGTCGTCTCCTAAAGTACCACGGTCAACCCCTAGCCAGTCGTCTCCTAAAGTACCACGGTCAAACCCTAGCCAGTCGTCTCCTAAAGTACCACGGTCAACCTAGCCAGTCGTCTCCTAAAGTACCACGGTCAACCCCTAGCCAGTCGTCTCCTAAAGTACCATGGTCAACCCCTAGCCAGTCGTCTCCTAAAGTACCACGGTCAACCCCTAGCCAGTCGTCTCCTAAGTACCACGGTCAACCCCTAGCCAGTCGTCTCCTAAAGTACCACGGTCAACCCCTAGCCAGTCGTCTCCTAAAGTACCACGGTCAACCCCTAGCCAGTCGTCTCCTAAAGTACCACGGTCAACCCCTAGCCAGTCGTCTCCTAAAGTACCACGGTCAACCCCTAGCCAGTCGTCCAAAAGTACAACGGTCAACCCCTAGCCAGTCGTCTTCCTAAAGTACCACGGTCAACCCCTAGCCAGTCGTCTCCTAAAGTACCACGGTCAACCCTAGCCAGTCCTCTCCTAAAGTACCACGGTCAACCCCTAGCCAGTCGTCTCCTAAAGTAGCACGGTCAACCCCTAGCCAGTCGTCTCCTAAAGTACCACGGTCAACCCCTAGCCAGTCGTCTCCTAAAGTACCACGGTCAACCCTAGCCAGTCGTCTCCTAAAGTACCACGTCAACCCCTAGCCAGTCGTCTCCTAAAGTACCACGGTCAACCCTAGCCAGTCGTCTCCTAAAGTACCACGGTCAACCCCTAGCCGTCGTCTCCTAAAGTACCACGGTCAACCCCTAGCCAGTCGTCTCCTAAAGTACCACGGTCAACCCCTAGCCAGTCGTCTCCTAAAGTAACACGGTCAACCCCTAGCCAGTCCTCTTCTAAAGTACCACGGTCAACCCCTAGCCAGTCGTCTCCTAAAGTACCACGGTCAACCCCTAGCCAGTCGTCTCCTAAAGTACCACGGTCAACCCCTAGCCAGTCGTCTCCTAAAGTACCACGGTCAACCCCTAGCCAGTCGTCTCCCTAAAGTACAACGGTCAACCCCTAGCCAGTCGTCTCCTAAAGTACCACGGTCAACCCCTAGCCAGTCGTCTCCTAAAGTACCACGGTCAACCCCTAGCCAGTCGTCTTCTAAAGTACCACGGTCAACCCTAGCCAGTCGTCTCCTAAAGTACCACGGTCACCCCTAGCCAGTCGTCTCCTAAAGTACCACGGTCAACCCCTAGCCAGTCGTCTCCTAAAGTACCACGGTCAACCCCTAGCCAGTCGTCTCCTAAAGTACCACGGTCAACCCTAGCCAGTCGTCTCCTAAAGTACCACGGTCAACCCCTAGCCAGTCGTCTCCTAAAGTACCACGGTCAACCCCTAGCCAGTCGTCTCCTAAAGTACCACGGTCAACCCCTAGCCAGTCGTCTCCTAAAGTACCATGGTCAACCCCTAGCCAGTCGTCCTAAAGTACCATGGTCAACCCCTAGCCAGTCGTCTCCTAAAGTACCACGGTCAACCCCTAGCCAGTCGTCTCTAAAGTACCACGGTCACCCCTAGCCAGTCGTCTCCTAAAGTACACGGTCAACCCCTAGCCAGTCGTCTCTAAAGTACCACGGTCAACCCCTAGCCAGTCGTCTCCTAAAGTACTACGGTCAACCCCTAGCCAGTCGTCTCCTAAAGTACCACAGTCAACCCCTAGCCAGTCGTCTCCTAAAGTACCACAGTCAACCCCTAGCCAGTCGTCTCCTAAAGTACACGGTCAACCCTAGCCAGTCGTCTCCTAAAGTACCACGGTCAACCCCTAGCCAGTCGTCTCCTAAAGTACCACGGTCAACCCCTAGCCAGTCGTCTCCTAAAGTACCACGGTCAACCCCTAGCCAGTCGTCTCCTAAAGTACCCGGTCAACCCTAGCCAGTCGTCTCCTAAGTACCACGGTCAACCCTAGCCAGTCGTCTCCTAAAGTACCACGGTCAACCCCTAGCCAGTCGTCTCCTAAAGTACCACGGTCAACCCCTAGCCAGTCGTCTCCTAAAGTACCACGGTCAACCCTAGCCAGGTCGTCTCCTAAAGTACAAGGTCAACCCCTAGCCAGTCGTCTCCTAAAGTACCACGGTCAACCCCTAGCCAGTCGTCTCCTAAAGTACCACGGTCAACCCCTAGCCAGTCGTCTCCTAAAGTACCACGGTCAACCCCTAGCCAGTCGTCTCCTAAAGTACCACGGTCAACCCCTAGCCAGTCGTCTCCTAAAGTACCAACGGTCAACCCCTAGCCAGTCGTCTCCTAAAGTACCACGGTCAACCCCTAGCCAGTCGTCTCTAAAGTACCACGGTCAACCCCTAGCCAGTCGTCTCCTAAAGTACCACGGTCAACCCCTAGCCAGTCGTCTCCTAAAGTACCACGGTCAACCCCTAGCCAGTCGTCTCCTAAAGTACACGGTCAACCCCTAGCCAGTCGTCTCCTAAAGTACCACGGTCAACCCCTAGCCAGTCGTCTCCTAAAGTACCACGGTCAACCCTAGCCAGTCGTCTCCTAAAGTACCACGGTCAACCCCTAGCCAGTCGTCTCCTAAAGTACCACGGTCAACCCCTAGCCAGTCGTTCCTAAAGTACCACGGTCAACCCCTAGCCAGTCGTCTCCTAAAGTACCACGGTCAAACCCTAGCCAGTCGTCTCCTAAAGTACAACGGTCCAACCCATAGCCAGTCGTCTCCTAAAGTACCACGGTCAACCCCTAGCCAGTCGTCTATAAGTACCACGGTCAACCCCTAGCCAGTCCTCCTAAAGTACCACGGTCAACCCCTAGCCAGTCGTCTCCTAAAGTACCACGGTCAACCCTAGCCAGTCGTCTCCTAAAGTACCACGGTCAACCCTAGCCAGTCGTCTCCTAAAGTACACGGTCAACCCCTAGCCAGTCGTCTCCTAAAGTACACGGTCAACCCCTAGCCAGTCGTCTCCTAAAGTACCACGGTCAACCCCTAGCCAGTCGTCTCCTAAAGTACCACGGTCAACCCCTAGCCAGTCGTCTCCTAAAGTACCACGGTCAACCCCTAGCCAGTCGTCTCCTAAAGTACCACGGTCAACCCTAGCCAGTCGTCTCCTAAAGTACCACGGTCACCCCTAGCCAGTCGTCTCCTAAAGTACCACGGTCAACCCCTAGCCAGTCGTCTCCTAAAGTACCACGGTCCCCCTAGCCAGTCGTCTCCTAAAGTACCACGGTCAACCCCTAGCCAGTCGTCTCCTAAAGTACCACGGTCAA